>NC_141541.1:78355000-78625000 GCF_021556685.1 Rattus norvegicus
GGGAGGAGAGAAGCGAGTAGAAGGTCAGCTAGGAGACCAGGGTTAGAGGAAGCATAGCAAGAACTCAACAGTAAGAATGGAAAGGAGTTGATCAGTCACATTTTTTGGATTTGTTGATTTTTTTTTATGAGTATACATATACCTGTGTGAGTTAATGTGTGCCTCGTGTATGCAGGTGCCTGAGGAAGTCAGATGACATACAATCCCCTGCAACTGGAGCTGTTGGTAAGTTACCTGATACAGTATAGGGAGCTGAACTGAAGCCTTCAGAGCAGGACATGCTCTTAACCCATAAGTCATCTCTCTTGCCCCACCTTTTGGTCATTTTAAAAACAACAAATGGGACTGGGGAGATGGCTCAGAGGTTAGGAGCTCTTTTTCTCTATCTGACTGGTCTGATTCTTTTTTACTTTATGATTTTTCTCTCTTAAACAATTGCTTAGCAACCATCCCAGCATGCAATTTCAATTAATTTCTTAATATTACTGTACTTAATTCAACCATCAAATGCTTATCACGCTGAGCAGATGAGTAAGAGAGCTTGTTGTGTAAGTATGAGGACCTAAATTCAGGTCCCCAGAATTCATCTAAAGCTGGAAGTGGCTATTCACATGCCCACAACCTCTCAGTAATGTGTGGGGCAAAAACAAGAGAGTTTTTCTGGCCACCGTCTTGGCTTGTGGTTCAGTGATAGATCCTGTCCCAAAAGAAAAAGGTAGAGAGTAGCAGAGAGGGAGGGACACCTGGCATCCTTCCTGGCCTCTTCACATGCTTCTGCACACAGGTGTTTATGTAGCAGACACACACACACACACACACACACACACACACACACACACACACACACACACACATAGGATAATAGACTAGAGAAAGCAAATGAATCAAATGAATGGTTGAATGGAACCAGTAAGCATCACTGAGCTAGAATCCTGAATTTGGAGGCACAGGAAGTGGACCCCCTTCTTCCCAGAAAAGGAAAAGCAGGTACAGCCAGTGAAAGAATATTTTCAAAAGGCTTTGAAAATTCTGAGGACTGTTGGAGTGGTCAGGAGAGGAATGTTCTGGCAAAAGGAAGAGAATTGAGGGAACGAATCTTCATCCTGCCTCAAGCATTATCTGAATACTCTCAAGATGTCCCCCAATATACCACAATGCTTCCCAATGTACCATGATGCTGAGGCTCAGCCCCCCTCCCCACATCAGTGGCAGTGCCTTTAAAAAAACAGGCGATAATGTACACCTCTGTGTCTGTCTGTAAAAACTGGCTCTAAAGAAACTGATGAGATTAAGTGTCTGTGGAAGGGAATATTGCAGGGAACTGGTGACATCAGGGGCCTGCAGGGAAAATAGCCAAGGGCCCGAGGGAGTTTGCTCTGTATACTTTTTTTTTGTGCTTTGAGGATCTGGAAACATTTTTCTTTCTTTCTTTCTTTCTTTCTTTCTTTTTTAAGGTTTGGCTGGCCCGTGATTCACTATACAGATGAGGCTGCACTGGAACTCACACAGATCTACCTGGATTAAAGGCCCTGGCCACAATAGATCTTTCAACCACAAACAATGTTATTAACACTTAGAAAACAGAACAAACCCCTGATGTTGTGAAATGCCTGGCATACGGCCGGAACCCAGAGACCAGTCTCTGTTTGATGAGGTTCCCACCAACGTGTTGGCGAGAAGTGACGGCTGGCTAATTTGCTTCCAATATTGCTCTCTCTTGCTCCTGGAAGAGCCAAGGTGTTGAGCTAAGAGGAGGAACAAAAACGGAAACACGGACATGCAGGAGAGGAGAGCTCATTACCGATCTGCCTCTGCCACAACCACTGAAGCCCGCCTTTCCAAAGTAGACCTTATCTTAGTGAGGCTACCCCATCTGTGATTTGCCCGGAGTACACTGAGAGTGGAGAATCCAAGTAATGACAGTGGCCACAGATGTCAGGGCAGGTTGCTTTCAAATAGGTTACAAAATCCCACCACTGAGGAGACGTGGACATGAAGTCTCAGCCCTAAGCAAAAGCTGCTGGCAGTTGTTACTTGCTAGGAGAAGGAAAATCCGTTTTCTCCAATGGAGTGCCACTGGATACACCAGTCACACTCTAGGGCAGACCTCATGCCCAAACGTAGTTGGCCAATACAGAGTGAACTCCATGGTTATTGTGAGGAGGGAGTTCATTATATTTTGTTTTGGCTTTTTTTTTTTTGTCTGATTGGTTTTTTGTTTGTTTTGATTTTTGTTTTGTTGGTTTTGAAGAGAAAAAAAGGAACATGAAGTTGAGTGGGTAGAGAGATGGGGGTGATCTGGGAGGTATCAAGGATGGAGAAGGAATAGGATTAAATTTATATGAAAAATTTTTACTAAAAATTAATTGAAAAAAGAAACAATTTTAGCCGCTTCCACAGCTCAAGGGTGTTGTTCTCTCTCTCTCTCTCTCTCTCTCTCTCTCTCTCTCTCTCTCTCTCTCTCTCTCTGTGTGTGTGTGTGTGTGTGTGTGTGTGTGTGTGTGTGTGTGTGTGTGTGTTTGCTGACATTCAAGGTACAGAAGGAGCACTCTGTATCAGACATCCATCTATAGCAGAATTTCTTCTAACTGTGGGTCCCAGGGTCATTATTCCCCTCTGCCTTCTACAATATATGGTAGTAGATGAGTATTCAGATCCTATAAGTACTACTCCCATGGAGGGCTGCCGATTTAACTAGGGATCATTACACCTCTTAGAAAAAAAACAAAAAACAAACAAACAAATAAAAAGCAGGGCCCAGGTATGATGACCAGAAAGGACCCCCAATGCCACTGTGAGGGCTAATTAAGCTATAGATGTCATCTTTGTTTGCCAAATGAGGGGGAAACCTTCAAAAAGAGAGACAGATAGACAGAGAGAGACAAAGAGACAGAGAGGAAGAAAGAGGAAAAAAGAAAGAAAAGAAAAGCCATAACTCTTTTCTTCCCCACCCTAATTTTATCCATCTGGATAAATATAATTTTAGGTTCTAGATGACGGTTTGTTAGCATTTTATTTCCTGTGTTTGCAGGGCATTCAGAGTGATCGTAAGGCTCACAACAAGCAGGATGGGTCTCTGACTTTCACCAGAGAAGTACGTGACTTTGAAGCGTCAAATGCAGGAGTGAGCATTTGTGCAAATTAACTCTTCCTGGATTCTGAAGAGGATCGAGGCGACCTTGTCTTAGCTGATTTGCATGCACTAATTGCTGGTTCTGTGTTAATGCAGAGCGATCACCGACGTGATCACATTCATAAATTAATATTTTTACTTTGCATTTACACACAGAAAGAAACAGTATAAATAATTTTAAAGCTGTGACTACACTTACATAATGAAGTGGTTAATTAAAGTAATGAGCTGGTTAATCACAACCCCCTCCTCCAAATTTTTCATAAGACATCCATATAAGGGAGAAAGAAATATCTTAGCTTGGATAATTATCATAACTGCCTCAATATTTGATTTTACTTTTTACATGGATATATGCCCTAAATGTCACTCTGGTTATCAATCTGAATTATTCTTGCCTTTCTTATGAAAATATGAATGCCAAGGCTAATTACCAAGGTAACAGAGGCATCTCAAAGGATGGAGATGCCCTCATTCCACTGTCAGTACCAAAGGGCTTCCTCCTACCTTCAGCCCAGAACGCACATTCCAATTTGCAAGGAGCCCATTCTTCTAGGGAGCTCTAATCCTAATAGGCCCTTCCCTTAAATGAGAGAATGGGGAGACCCGGGGGGAGATGGCTCAGTGGTTAAACCACTTGTCCTACTTGCATGAGAAACAAAGTTTAGATCCTCAGAAGCCATAGAAATACTTGGTGGGCATGGCAACCGCATGCAATTTCAGCCTCAGAAAGTACAGTCGGAATTCCCAGAGGAAGCTGGCTAGGGAGACTGGCCGTATCTGCAAGCTCTGGTTTGAATGAGAGATGCTGACTCTGAATAAGGTGAGAGAGAAATCGAGGGGGAGTCCAGACATTAACCTTGGGTGTTCACAGGTGTGTGTCTCTGCTCCTCCACTCTGTTTGCTCTCCTTTGGTCATTCATGTTTAAATGTGTGTGTGTGTGTGTGTGTGTGTGTGTGTGTGTGTGTGTGTGTGTGTGTGTGTTTTGCCTGCATGTATGTATCTCTACCATGTCTGCTGTCCTCAGAGGGCAGAGAGGATGTTGAAGCCCTTAGAACTGGAGTTACAGATGGTTGCTAAAAACTGAACCTGGGTCTTCTGAAAGAACTAGCAAGAACTCCTAACCACTGAGCCACCTCTCCAGTTCCCACTCTAAAGTTATAAAAAAGTATGAGACCACTCAAACACAGGGCTTTGGGCATTTTTACTCCTGTATTACATCCCTTGGAATGGCCTCTGCCTATAGACACACATAGGTACCTATGACAGGTACCTTAGGAAGATCTGTGGGAGTGTTCTCTCATTTGTTCATTCCATGTACAGGAAATGCAGGTGTGGTTGGCTACTTCCTGTTTAGGTTTGGCCTGATCTGAACATGTTTCTGAATAAAGAGGGTTAGATGGATGACTGTAAGACCGCTCCACTCTAACCTCAGTGAGGGGAAGGTGTTATCCATCTCCTGTGATTTCATCCACAAGCACACAGAACTTCCTTGGGATCTAAATGGCACAGCTGAGCAATGTGTGACCAATGAGAGGTGGTGTCAGGGTGAGGGTGGGAGGGGGCGGTGACAGCAGTTGGAAACTAGTCGATGCGTTAACACCCACAGGACCTTAGAAATGAAAGCAGAGAGAATTCCACTTCAGCATGGTGACAACTCTTGTGTTGGGGAAGATGCGAGCATCTCCACCGATCTGTGCAGCTCGCTTGTTTTCCCTTTCTTTCTATTCAGGCTGGAGGCACAACATGCTTTTCGATGACTAAATACCACTCCCTTTGAGGAGAGAGGAATTTGAACCTCAGCTTAACAGTGTTTTCAGTAACTATATCCCCATGTTCAATATTTTCTTAAATAATGATTATATACAACAGGCCATTCTGGAGCATGATAAATGATGGATTCTAGGTTCTAAGAATGGCCAGTATTACTTATGATCCTTTCTGTGGCAACAGCCAGTAAAAGGATCATATTTTTAGCCTATACATATCCTTCTGAAGTCCCTAATGTGCAGAGTCTATTTCTTTAATTTATAGGACTGTGAAAGCCATTCTAAGAATAGCATTTCACGCGTCCACACTCATCAATATCTGATACCCGGCATCTCTCGTTGAGCCTCTCTCTTTCCCATTGTCATGTCTGAATTACCTCTGTTATTGTATTTCACCTATTTCAATGTCTACTTCTTTCCTCCTGAAAATGAATTCATGAAGTGGAGGTCAAAATGAGCCTAGAGACCCTTCCGATTTAAAACACACATTAAGTCGTCACCTATCCTACCGGAAAATCAGATGTGGCTCTCTCTGATAAGAACTATGTTTACATTTTTTCATCATTAGATCAGACTTATTAAAGAGACATTTTAACTGGAATAAAGAGAGACGTGCAAGCTAAAACTTTAATGTCCTGTTACTTTCTTGTTTTTCAAGTTTTAAGCTCTTCATTCATAAATGCTGTCATAACTACATTTCCTTTGTGCCACTTCTTAATTCTCTTAAGGGAAAAATTGGTGAAAGATTTAGGCCTACATATAAATAAATCTAAGAATGTGTGTGTGAACATATAAATATATACACAGCAGACAGTGCCATAATGGCTCACGAAAACCTGTAGGTGAGGCTGCTCCAATAGCAGAGATCACCCAGAGTTATCAGAGATTATCGTAAAGGAGCATTTCTCAACCTGTGAACTAAGACCCCTCTGAGAGTAGCATATCAAATATCTTGCATATCATATGTTTGCATTATGATTCATAACAGTAGCAAAATTACAGTTATGAAGTAGCAACCCAACAATTTTATGGTGGCGGGGGAGGTGGGGTCACCACACCATGAGGAACTGTAAAACTTAGGAAGGAAGGTTGAGAATCACTTGTGTAGAGGAACACATAATTCATTTCAGGTCATCCCTCATGGGGTCGATTATAATCAAGAAAACTTTGTTCCAACTTCTCATGTATAGCCTAGGCTTCCCTAGTGGACATTTTATAACAACTCTGAAGAATAATCCAGTTTGTAAGGATGCAGTCACTGTGTTGACATCTTACTTAACCCCGCACTGTAAATGTTCAGTTTTGCCTTCTAGTCGAATGGCTGAGAAAAATAAGGACGAAACATGGCTTTGTTTTATTAGCACTAAAAATCATCTAAAAAGTTAGCTTACTGTCCGTGGCTAAGTGTTTAAGTGTTTGACTCACATAAAGAAATTGTATGTATTACTGAATTGGGTGATGTTATCAACTGTATCAGACATTCAGACTTTCAATAACATACTATTTTCAGTTCTCATCTATTCTGCCAGTAAATTTTTCTTCTACTGGTTTAGCTTTTCTGTTCACTTTCCAAATATAAAGTTTATATTTTTCTACTGTAGAATAAATACAGTATCTTTGAGACAGGTTCTCCTGCATCCCAGGCTAGCTTCAAGTTCTCTACAGAGCTGAGGATGGCCTTGCATTTCTGACTTCTGATCCTCCTACCTCCAGTTCCCAAGCACTAGAATTATTGGCTCCCCCAGCCTAGTACAGAATGAATAAAATCACCTTGCTCTATAACCCAAACATATATAGTATAGAAACTATGAAATGTGTGACTTTTTAAAAAAAAACAAATAGATACCAGTTATAGACACTGATGCTGCATTTTCAAATGTCTAGCAGATACTGTGACATCAGGTCCTAGCTAACAGAAACTTAGAACAAAATAACCCAGTATGGAGGTGGACAATAACAACAAAGTAGCCAAGGAGGACAGGAAGGCCTTATCTCTGAGGAGAATCCACATAACATTCCCAGCACCCCATCAGGAGATCAACGCTAAGAAATAAACATTTGAGTTGGTTTTGTAAGACCCATGTATCTTTGCAGTTACTATTTATCTACAAATGAAACATGATGGCATTTAAGATAGACAGCTGCTAATTATTTTATTTTGTAAGCGCTGTCCAAATACAACTCAATTAACTTTTCTCCTGTACCTTTCTGAGTTTACCTCCATCCAGTGTTTCATCTACGGGGGAAATGTGAGCTGTTGACCATTTCCTAGACGGAACATCTATCTTCAAAACATTGTGCCAATGATGATTATTTTATTTTGCAAAATATTCTTTTCTCCCTAATAGACAATTTAGGCATGTAGAAGAAATAAAATAATTTTAAATGTGCAAATGAAATGAATACCACCACCAACAAAAACTGTTCGGGGCATTGGATAATAGAGTTTTAATGTATCTTTGCTGTCGAGTTAGTGTATTTGTGTGATAATTTTATGTGACAGTATAATTAAACTGTAAAACAATTCCCATTGCCTATGTATTTTATCTATTTATCATCATTTATTTCTCTACCTCTTTTGCTGCAATAAATATTATTGTAAGGAGAGTTAAATAAGTTAAACCAATGCAATTACTTTTACAGATTGAAATTAACTTCATATATCAATTTGTACACATTTATACAAAGTACCTATAACTGGCCTGGTATAAATAAATGCATTTATTGCAGTATATTTATGATGTCACTGTGGTTTCCATGTTTGCCTTCCTTTTGAGTAATGATATATATGTTTAAACTTGACATTTTAACAGTTTTTTCAAACAATTTCATTCATTATCAAATAACCATTTATTACACTGTGGCAATTTCATACCATTTACTGAACCCTTTAGGCGCTCCTAAACAATGATTTATCAACCAATATACAGATTTAAATGCTTATCACAGCAAATACAGAAAGCAACATTAAATAGTGACCTGACAAGAGATAACTAAGTTATCTTTTTAAAAATCTCCCGTCATTTTTAGTGTCCGCCCGCATGCGCTTACATACGGCAGACGGAAATTAGGGGTGCTATAGTTGACTGTCACAGTCTTCACTTATCAAGTTGGCTAATTATTTTTTTTATCAAGTTGGCTAATTATAAAAAAATACAAGTATTAGTCGTATGACCCTGATTGTTGATTTTAGAGGAGAGGAGGATGTTTGAACCATCTCAGATGCTACCTTCTTGGTAGTCCTTTGTACTGTGGCCTCTCTCTAGGAGATAAAAATATTCCTCCCCAGAAAAGTCATCTCTGGGTAACGAATCAGGGATGATCCAGATGGACCATGTTGTGCGAGATAAATGGCTGCTTAAAATAATCGGATCTGCTCACTGCACACAAGGCACAGCCTGACCGTTTCAATCCTCCTGAGGTCTGGCCACATCGTCTTCACTGGAGCATCCCGCCAAAGTTATGTAGTTGGGAACTTTTATTAGAATGAGGAAATTGAATTTCTCAATCCAAAGATGCCAAGCCAGAAGGAGTCAGTCATCTTTGTGGGATCCCACAGTGAACCCCATGAACACTCTAGTCCGGAGAGAATACTGAAAGTTTATTTAAAAACAATTAGCAGGGACTGCAAAGGAGGAGGGAAGAAGCAGGACAAGCTTTTCAAGTGGGGTCATTTACATAAAACATTAAACCTGATAAAGGTGTCTGTCAGCCTGTGGGAGGGTCTGTATGTCTTCAGTTATTCGAGTCCAGAGTGAATTAATTTGACACTAATTGCAGAAGGATTAAATTTATTCCATCTCTATAGGCTACTCCTTGACTATTAAAATTAGATGAAGATAAAAATGAATTATTCTTTCCTAGCTCAAAAATTAAACACCAAACCAATTTATGGGTGTGTGGGAGAAGATGGGCAATCAGTATCACAGCCTGTGCTGTTCTGTTTTCTAAAATAAATTGAAATAAGAAATGTAATTTTACATCGATTCATTAATTTAACCAAAAGATCCCTTATTTGGGAGACCCCTGGAACACCTTTGGAAATGTTACTTGGTAGAACCTAAAAAATATAAACACTTTAATACTTTAAAAGTATACAGCAGAATGCATAGAAGTATATTTACTACAGAATGGTTTAAATGATCAAACTAAGCAGAAATTACTAAAGTGAAAAAAGTATATTTTGAGTCATTCAGCACTGAGGTGGGACCTTAAGAAATAATCTTATAAACCAAATTTCGAAGGGACTCCCTATTTTCAGATGGTCCTTAATCATAAATGACTAGTTCAAGGACTAAGAGCCCTTGAGACTCCCCGAGAATATCTGGCTCTCAGGCTATGGCCTGCTCTCTGGTCTAGGGGATGGCTACAGGGTCAGGAATGGGGAAGAATCTATGACTTCCATGATTAGTTTGGAGTCTAAGTGATGTTTCCTGACTCTGTGTCCATGTATGGGCTTTGTCAAATACACTGAACAAATCTGCAAACTCCAAATATGACATATAAATATTCAGATTAAGGCATCTTCCTTTTTATGGGACATGAAATTGTGCATTAATTTGGATTTTTTGATGCTTATACCATATTTTTTAATTTAATTTTTTTTACCTATTCACTTTACATCCCACTCACTGCTCCCTCCCTTTCTCCCCTTTCCACAACCCTTCCCCCATGCTCCCTCCCCTTCTCTGAGTGGGTGAGGCTTGCCTGAGTACCCACCCTGTGCCCTGGCACCACCCTGTGCCCTGGCACCTCACTGTGCCCGTGTCTCTGCACAGCTAGGTGCCTCCTCTCTCACTGAGTCCAGACAAGGCAGTCCAGCTATTAGAACAGCTTTTGGGATAGCCCCCCGATCCAGTTGTTCAGGTCCCACGTGAAGATCAAGCTAAGCATCTGCTACAGATGGGTATCAAGGGGCCTAGGTCCAGTGTGTGTATGTTCTTTGATTGGTGCTTCAGACTCTGAAAGCCCCAAGGGTCCAGAAAAAGATGGAAAAATAGACATACAAGATATGATTTTTTTCAGATGTTTGTACTTGAACATCTATATAGCATTTTGCAAATTCTGAGACAGAGAGAGAGAGAGAGAGAGAGAGAGAGAGAGAGAGATTATCCTACCTTTGACAAAATGCCAAAATAGATGAAAAGCAAATCTTTAGGACCTCATAAATAGCAGGGAAATGAGAGGTGATTGAGAATTACACAACTTGCCCTGTGCCATATGGAACTATCAAAATAAGGTCTAAAATGTCTTCTCTCACCCCAACGCCTTTCACTTCAGCAGATTATGCACAAAAACCTTTATATAAAATAGAATGCATTTTAACATGGATTGGTGTCATAAACTAACTAAGGAAAGACTAACTGAGTAATTTCAGGCATTAGTTATTGTCTTAGTCAGGGTTTCTATTCCTGCACAAACGCCATGACCAAGAAGCAAGTTGGGGAGGAAAGAGTTTATTCAGCTTACACTTCCACATTGCTGTTCATCACCAAAGGGAGTCAGGACTGGATCTCAAGCAGGTCAGGAAGCAGGAGCTGATGCAGAGGCCATGGAGGGATGTTACTTACTGGCTTGCTTCCCCTGGCTTGCTCAGCTTGCTCTCTTATAGAACCCAAGACTACCACCAGCCCAGGGACGGCACCACCCACAACGGGCTGGACCCTCCCCCCTTGATCACTAGTTGAGAAAACGCCTTACAGCTGGAGCTCATGGAGGCATTTCCACAACTGAGGCTCCTTTCTCTGTGATAACTTCAGCTCTCGTCAAGTTGACACACAAAACCATCCAGTATAGTTATCTTCCTGGTTTAACTCTCCCCTCCATACTCTCTTATAACCTAAACACAATCTGCACACAAATATAAAGCATATATATAGTCCTGTATGTATGAGTGACTTCCTGAGGCCAAGTCTAGAAGTTTAGATATCAAGGATGTCTTAAATGTTCCAAGGAAACCTGTCACTTCATCTCTTTCCATTCCATAAGTGTGTATGAACACTGTGTCTGTCTGCCTCTCTGAAATAGGACATTTTTCTTCCTTTTTCCAGACAAGTGTAATACGGTACTTTAGAAATTGTGCTGGAAGAAAGTGCTTATAAATGAAGAATGTGATGATTTTCATATTTCCTCGAGTTGTAACGAACGTTATTTTAAAAAGAGTTGTTAGGGGACAAGAAAGATACTTCAGCTTGTCAGGTGTTTGTATTGAAAGTACAAGGATCTGTTCGACACCCCAGAACCCACATTTTGTTGTTTTGGTTGTTTGGGGGTTTGGTTTGTTTAAGGCTAGGTATGGTGACACTCTTAATCCTGGCACTGAGAGGTAGAGACAAGGGGACCCTTAAGGTTCGTCTACCATCCAACTTAGCAAGTCACAATGACCTTGACAATGTAGGCTACTCCTGAGGAACGGCACCCAAAGCTGTCCTCTGCCTCCACATGCATACATACACACATACACATGGAGAAAACTGTTAGTAAGAGCGCATTTTCTTGTTGTTTGTTTTGTTTTTCTTTGACAGTCTCACTATAAAACCAGCTGGCCTGGAACTCACTATGTAGCTCATGGTAGCCTTGATTTCACAATCCTCCTGCCTCAAGTTTCCCAAGCACTGAAGTTACAGACCTGCACCATCATGCCTGGCTCCCATGCTTTACAACACAAATAATTCCTTAGATTCTCTACTGAGTGCATTACTCTCGGGATGTGGGGTGGTTTGGATGAGAAAGTCTCCCATTGACGCACAGCTGTGAGCATTTGGTCCCTGGTTAGTGGTGCTATTTGGGATCTCTTATGTGGTGTATGTAACTGGTGGTGGGCTTCGAGGGTTTACAGCTAAGCCTCATGTCCAGTTAGCTCTGCCTGCTTTCTGGATGTATTTGAAGATGTGCTCTCTCGGCTGTCTGATCTGGCTACCTGCTGCCATGCATCTCCCACCATTCCAGATTCTCCCTCTGAACGAAGTCTCTCTTCCCTTCAGTCTCTTTGATCACAGTACTTTATCACAGCAACAGAAAGTAACTACTGTGGGATATAAAGTATCTTTCAGAGTACTACTGTGGGATATAAAGTATCTTTCCTAGTACACTTAGAGGCTATTTATCCAATGCAGCAATGAATGGTCTGATACCTACACTTCAATCCACAAAGCATGTTAATGCTTTCTCTTTTTTTGGCTAAATATCATAAAATCTCCAATCAATGCAGCAGTTGCTTGTGTATCTTGCAATGTGCTTTGCTTTTCCCAAAGTAGATCACATTCTAAAGAAGATAAACCTTCCGGTGAACAACAGTATTGCAGGTTTGTGTCAGTCAGGGCGAGGATTTCATAGGCAATCCGGAAACAGTCGACTTTAGTTAATCAGTTTCCAGAGTTGAGAAAGCTCTACCTCAGCTAAAATCATCTGTTCCAGCAGCAGTCAATCAAACTCTACATCTTTTCTGGTTTTTTTTTCCTTTTAATTTACTTTTTTTTTTTGAATGTTCATAGTGCTACCAACACTTCATACCTTTAAGAAGAGTGGAGTCTACCTCCCTCTTTCAAACTAACCGTTATTTCCATCATGAACTGGTCGTGGTGACACCATGTCTTCATCCTTATTAGGTGGAGTGATTTTTTTTCTAATTTTTTTGCACTGATTCCTGTTTAGGACACGATGTCTTGGGTTCTGTTTCAAAGTGAAGGGTCGGGCTGGAGAGATGGCTCAGTGGTTAAGAGCACCGACTGCTCTCCCAGAGGTCCTGAGTTCAATTCCCAGCAACCACATGGCGCCTCACAACCATCTGTAATGGGATCTGTTGCCCTCTTTGGGTGTGTCTGAAGACATTAAATAAATAAATCAAAGTGAAGGGTCAGTGTAAATGAGCTCCAATTAAATAGATCTCTGCCTGCACAGTGGCTATGATAACAAGTTGTTGTATTTTATCAAACCTTGGGATTTGCTTGCTTATTTGTTTGTTTTGAGACACCATCTGTCTGTGTAGCCTTGGCTGTCCTAGAACTTGCTATACAGGCTAGGCTGACCTCAAACTCACAGAGATCTGCCTGCTTCTACTTCCTGAATGCTGGGACTAAAGTCCTGCAACATCATGCCACCTTAGGATTTTATATTACAAAATATAGTTTTAAAATTGCGTCTGTCCCTTCTTCATTCTATCCCCGTGTGTGTGTGTGTGTGTGTGTGTGTGTGTGTGTGTGTGTGTGTGTGACTGTACCAGCATGTGCACTGACATCCATGTGCTCACCCATGTGTGCTCACATAGAGGTCAGAGGAGATGTTGGGGTGTCTTCTTGAATTGTACTTCACCTCATTTTTTGAGGCATGGTCCCTCGTTGAACCTGAGGCTTACATTTGTGGAGCCAGTAGCCCCCGGGATCTGCCTGTGTCCGTCCCCAGCTCTAAGGTTACAGGTATATACCACCACACCTGGCATTTACTTGGGTGCTGGTGACCCAAACTTTGGTCTCCGCATTGGCACAGCAAGCACCTACTGCTCTATCTTCCTAGCCCCATTCTTTTAGACTCACAGAAACCTCTTACCAAAAATGTTGAAGATAAACTCTGATTGGTCCCATTATTAGTTGCGACAGGTAATGGAACCTCCTGTTAATCTTTCCTCACTGAATGATGAGGACCATCTCTTGCATATTCAACAAACATAGCCATGCTCAAATTTGAAGGCTCACACTTGTATAACCTCAAACCACAGCCTACCTATTCTTGAGCAAGGCAAGTTCTTAAGACCCAGTGTACTAAAATACTCGAACACACAAGCCTAGCGCTCCCTAGGGACGGCTGTAATCCAACCCTAAGCATGCGGATGTCTCTTTAAAATGTGCGTTACTGGTTCTCTCCAGTACTCTCTGGGATAGAGAGTAGCATACACGGTGCTCTGTACAGTTCAATCTGACTTTCAGAAACAGGAGTACACAAATTCTCTCTGGAACAACTTCTTTGACAAGTTCATCATAGAATGGAAACATTTACCAGGCCCGAGTAAAACTGCTGCTGGGTTTCATTTTTGGATTTTATAAAGTGAATATGTATGAATACATATGCATTTCAGACTGGCTTTATGAATAATTAAATGGATATACAATTATATCCACTTTTATCCTCAGCTTTACCAGCAAAAATATCTTCAATCTATGTGGGGGGAAAAAAGGGTATTTTGTGGGTTTTTTCCAAATTTGTGTGGGAACTGCTAGTGTATTTTGAATTTATATGCTTTTTTTATTAAATACATCTTATGCTTCATGAAATGGGAATGATTCTAACATCATTTCAAATATATAATTCTTCACTGTGTCTTATTTTTCTGGCCCTAGGTTTGAAGAGCAGATCTAGGAGTGGCACTGAATAGCATCTATGAGTCGATCTAGGCACTGCTTCATGTTAGAACCAGTCCTCCAGAGGGGCCTTGTTGGCAGAATAAGACATTCCTTCTAGTAGAAATAAAGGGATTGCATTCACTTCTAAGATATCGGTAGGGAATGAGGGAATGACTTGAAATTTAAAAAAAAAAAGTGCCTGTGTGAGGATCAGAAAAAACAGCATTTACTTCTGAGAGATGACTGCCTGCTCTATTGGTAAAGGGCCTGGTGTTGGAGCCACCAGGACCTGAGTTCAATCCCTAGCAGCAATGTAAACAGCTGGCATGGTGGCACACACTTGTAATCTCGTTGCTGGGGAAGCAGAGATGAGAGTGTCTCTGGATTTCAAGGGACACCTAGACCAGCTCAATCCATGAGTTCCAAGGCCTCTTCTCAGAAACAAGTAACTGAGATTGAAGTGATGGTTCACTGGTTAAGAGTGATTGTTGCTCATAAGAGGCCCTGGGTTTGGCTCACGTGATGGCTCACGATCATCTTTAACTTCAGTTCCAGGGTATCAAACACTCTCTTCTGACCTCTAAAGCACACACATAAGCACACACATGGTATACAGACTTACATGCAGGCAAAACACCCAGGCACACAAACAAATCTGGAAAAAGAAACAAGGTAGAGGCTGAGAAAGGACACCTCAGGTGAGTTCACACACACACATAGTCACACTCATACATACATGCATACAGACACATTCAGACACACACATGCACACACAGAGACACAGATGACAAATACACAAACCCATTTACACACGTGCACACACACACACACACACACACACACTCACATGTGCACTCATTACCCTTAGCCCAAGGAACTTCACCCAACCAGAAGGAATTCCCAGGGCTACTCTGTCTCTACAACTGTCTCTGTGAAAAACTTCCTTCCTCTAATGGATAACCCTGATTTTGCCATATATCACAGAGAAAGCTGTGTGACTATATTCTTTTTTAAAATAGATTTATTCTCTTGTAGCACTTTATGTATATTTTAGAACCTTGGAAAAAATATTCCCTGGTTTTCCCTCCTGTGTGCCTCCATTTTGCTTCTTCCCAGCCCATGAGACCAGCAAAGGTAGTCAGGACAATAAAACCAAACCTATGGGGTGGGACCAGATTATTCTGCCCTCTAAGTCTTTGAACCACACATCAGATCTGAGGCTGATCCCTCTACACTTGCTTAACCTGCCTGTGAAGTTCACAGTGATTTTCTTAGTTCTGAGATCATCAATGGCCTCAAACCTGCTACTGTAATAATGCTTCATTAGTAAAGTTAGGGATCTGACAATGACTTGGGAGAATGGTCCCGTGTTTGCCTCTCTTTGCAGCATCGTTGATACCTGAGAGTATCAGTTAGTGTTTTCAGGCACACCAAGACGGCAGTGTGGAAAGACTACTTAGTTATGTGTATATATGTAGGTGTGTGCTATGAGCACATGGGAATGTGCAGGTGCACAGGGAGGCTAGAGGAGGATGTTGTAGCTGTGGAGAGGGAGTTATAGTTGGCTGTGAGCCCTTGACTCGGGGGCTGGGAACAAAAGCGGTATGTGCGCTTATGCACTGAGCCATCTTTCCAGCCCTTTTCACCACGCACAAAAGTAATTTCAAGGAATACAATGTGTCCTTTTAGAACAGATTCACAACATGTCCCAAGGGGAGAAGGACTGATGGTGGGAACAGAAGATCACAAAGCTGAACAGAACAACTGGAGAAGCTGAGTGCCATGGAGTGGAAAGTATAACTCACTCAGGCTTCCCTGAAAGAGAAGGCAAGGCAGAGAGGGGGAATAGACAGCAAAGGCATATGCCAAGATCACAGGGCTGGAGAGATGGCTCAGCAGTTAAGAGAATTCGCTTTCTTGCTGATGATCTGGAGTCCATTCCCAGCATCCATATGGCAGCTCACAACCATCTAAAACTCCTGTTCCAGGCTATCTGATACCCTCTTCTGGTTTCTGCAGGAACCAGGCAAACACAGAACACAGCACACACAAACATACATGCAGACAAACAGTCATACACATAAAATAAGCTTTTAAAAAACTATTAAACATTGCCTCCAAAGTTTGTAAACACAGGGATTGAAACAGTATTTAACACATTTAGATACAATTGGTTTAAAGGTATAGATGTAAGTTAAGAAAAATATTATGGGGGGCTGGAGAGATGGCTCAGTGGTTAAGAGCACCGACTGCTCTTCCCAAGGTCCTGAGTTCAAATCCCAGCAACCACATGGTGGCTCACAACCATCTGAAACGAGTCTGATGCCCTCTTCTGGTGTGTCTGAAGATAGCGACAGTGTAATCATAATATATAATAAATAAATAAAATATTAAAAAAAAAAAGAAAAATATTATGTATTATCTGAAAATGTATTATCTGAAAATGTTAGCAGTCCGTTTTTTCTGATTGTTTGAACATTTTTGAAATGTTTTTAAATATGAAATATGGAACTACTTGAATGGTAAATAAAAGATTGGTAATAAATGTTGAAAATTAAGCAAAGGGCTCAATCCCTATACTTGGGAAGTAATGGCAGGAAGGTCAGGAGTTCAAAGACAGGCTCAGCTATACTGCAATTTGGAGGCTAGCCTGAGATACACTAGACCTTGTCTTTTAAAACTGGAATAAATGAATGAATGGATGAATAAATGAGATGAAATTCAGTTACAGATATGAAAGGGAATTCCTGATATATTTCCAAACAAAAGAGGAAGGGTAGCACAGTGATAGAGTGCTTGCATAAGATCCTAAAAATAAATTTGAAGTTTTTTAAATAGACTTATAAACCTAATTATCTGATTAAACTACATTCACGAATTTTTTAGAAAGAATGCAATTAATATAAGTATATTCGAATCTGAAAGGTATCATTCATAAGGATTCTCTTTTTAGTTAATAGTTTTTAATATTTCAACAATAAGTATAAATAGTTCACGAAAGGAAAATGTAGTAGAATAGTTTACTCAGAACCAAACATGGAATCAAGTTTATTCATGTTAAGTTACTAAAATGAAGAAACTAAAGACCACAAAAACCTCACTCTTTGGCATGGTTGCAAGTGATTTTCTGCCACCGTGTGGAGAACTCTGCACGCTGCAGAACTGAAATACAAATTGGAACTCTGAAAAATCTGTAACTGAGGAGAAAATGCTTCCTTCCAGTGGCCAAGTGGTTTTGCTAAAACTTTGTGGATCAGTTTGTCATCTGTTTCCCCTCTAGCAATTAAGAAAATTGCTAGGGGAAATAATAATCCTTATCACATATGATAACAACATTCCAAGCGTCCGTCTAATAAATATGTACTGTTCTGTCTCTAAAGCCCTGTGAGGCGGGCATTGTTTTTTTTTTCCCCCTAAAAATAGGTACGTCACAGAGCGCTTAACTCTCTGCCAACAGGGAACAGATCTAAACTGTATCTCCAAAGTACTGTGCTTCGGGTCAATTTAAAATATTTTTGACCTCACCATTCCTTTTAGGACTGATAGACTTGCCCAAATAGTTACTTACTAGGTCTAGTAAGTAACGGATTGAGCACGTTCAACTTCTTGGTTCTTTTTTTTTTTTGGTTCTTTTTTTCGGAGCTGGGGACCGAACCCAGGGCCTTGCGCTTCCTAGGTAAGCGCTCTACCACTGAGCTAAATCCCCAGCCCCCGTTCAACTTCTAAGAGGGATGGCTGTGTCCTCCAAACTAATAGTCCCTTGAAGCTCCTTAAAAGTACAGCTCATAGACTGGAGCCCTTCAAAAAATTCTTAATGGCCCCCACAAAAAAGTACAGAAATTGAGATCTTTTGACAAATTTTTTACGACAGCCAATTTTAGGACTGTTGACTGTGCTAATAAAATATTTTACATTTATTGGCTTCATTTTAATTTTCATTTTTTTATGTCATCAAGTTAGGATCCACAAATAATCGGGGAAAGCATGCTTTAAAGCAATAGTTCTAAACCTTCCTAATGTTGGGACCCTTTAATACAGTTCCTCATGTTGTGGAGACCGCCAGCCACCAAATTACTACGTTGCAACTTCAGAACAGTAATTTTGCTACAGTCATGAATCGTAATGTAAATATCTGATATTTCCTATGCTCTTAGGCAGCCCCTGCGAGAAAGGGTCCTTTGTCACACTCCCAGGGGATCCACTAGTGGAGAACCGCTATTTTAAAGGGTGAGGGGGCGGAGAGTTCAGATAATAGAGTGCTTACCTAGCAGCCAGGAAGCCCTATGTTGTCTGTCTCTGCCACAATGTGGTAACAATCATGTTGATAATCTTAGCACGCTAGAGACTGGGGCAGGAGGATTATTTTTCAAGGTTATTTCAGATACACTGGGAGAAATTCAAGGCCAACCCGGAACACAAGAGAAGAGTCTGGGAAGGGGGCGGGGGGTACTTATTACTCTCCGAAGCACTACTGGAGAGAAAAGCTATTCACGTCGGGAAATTCTATCAAAGTAGATTCTTCTAGGACCTGGCTACCCTTCATAAGACATCGACTATCTCCCCCCCCCCCTTTTCGTTCACTTTGTAATATAGTTAACATAATGTCAAGTATAGGCAAAGAGAAACTACTAGCCCTTTCAGACAGCAAGGTTATGTCCCTGTAGAAACAGAAGGTGCGTGAGCCTTAGAAAGCACGCCCATCTCCTCCCCGGCCAGCAGCCAGCCAAAGCTGTAGCTAGCCCGGGACAGGAAAAAAAAAAAAAAAGTCTCAGAACTGCGCGTGCGCAGAGAGGAGACCCGCTGGGGATTTTAGGATAACGCCACGCCCCTGCTTCCTCCCTCAGCCGCGCCCGGCGCCGGTCCGGAGGTGGTCACTTCCGCCGCGGCGTGCTCACTGAATCCGGGTCAGCTGCTGCCTCCGGGACTGCAGCTGAGACCGTCCGGGAAAAGCTGGGCCCCGTCTCCACAGCCGACCAAGGGCAGCGGGCTCTGCCCGGCGCCACTTTCTGCGACCTGGCCGTCAGCCCCACGTCGCCGGCCTGGAGGGGCAAAGAGGACGAGGGGGCCGCGGCTTCCTCCGGGGTGAGCGCAGCCGGGGTAGCGGGCCGGGCTAGGGCGCAGCTGGAGGGCTGCAAGAGAATCCGCCAGGCCAGGCGGGGGCGGCGGCCGAGGACTGTCGCGTTCGCGTTCCGGGTCCGAGCGCTGCCGGGCCCCGCCCTGCCTCGGACGCTGGTGCCAGTCTTGCGTCCCCTTCCTTTTCCGTCTGTGGCCGAGAGCCTGGGGCGGAACCTCCCGGTTCCTGGCTTCCCCTAGCCACGTTTGTTCCGTGTTCCTAACCGGCGTCAGTCCGGAGCAGAACAAAGAAACTTGGGCGTGTAGTGCACCCCGTAGCCTCGGGGAGGTGGACGCAGACAGCATACTATCAATCATCAGGGCTCTTTTAAACCTTCCTTAGTGTGATACCTAGGGTAGGGTGTGTACGTCAATGCCCGATGCTTGGTTGTTCTCTGACACTTAACCTCTTCATTTAAATACCGACCCGGATGCTTTGGATTGCTCTATGCATCTGATGCCACTGAAGAATTCTAACTAGGTCTGTTCACGTTCAAGCAGAAACTTATTTGAATCTATAATACATTGCTTCGAAACTTCCTTTGTCCTAGGAACTCTTTGAGGACACAGCTTTTGCAGTATTAAGGTATTTCTAGTGCATTCCATTTGCGATTGCATCTTAGTATTGCTTTCTTTAGCATCACTTTTATTTTCATCAGGATGTTTTCCCTCATACTTGAATTCCCACCTTCAATGAAATGCGCGTTTTCTTATGATTTATTAGAATCTTTTAATTGTAAAATTTTTCTCTCTTTTATTTTTCCTCAAAAGTTTTTTTTTTTTTAATGTGTCTGTGGCATGCGACTGCAGAGGGCATTGGAACCCATTGGAACTGCTGGCAATTATAGGCTGTTGTGGTGGGAACTGAAACAGGGTCCCCTGAAGAGCAGCAAGGTTGCTTAACCACTTACCCATCCCTCCAGCCCTCACTTGTAGAAACTCTGTAATTCCTGAGTGGATGTTTTCTTCAAATTTAGAGTTAAAGTTATCTAATTAAGTCACCCATACTTGAAGTTACCAGTGTTTGGTTGCCTTGCACATTTTTTTGCTTGGTTCTTAATCAGTCTTTCTCTATCTCTCAATGCTATCATTAGGTCTTTTCTAGCTGTAGCTTGATGTTGCTGAACTAGGAAATGTGGCCCATGTGTGCATGGAATAGGAACTAAGTTACCATAAACATAGTCACATCTTTGGGTATACCTTTCACACTAAGTATACCCAGATCTGGTTTTACAGACCTATTTGCATGGACAGATCTGCTATAGTTCTGGGAATCGGGATGTGGGGTCTGTCTTTTCCCTCTTGTCTAAGGTTAAGGGCTAATAACATTGCATTCCCACATTTGTTGGTCAGTAGAAGCCCTAACTACGCATCAGTTTTGAATGGGTATAGAAGTAAGGTAGAATACTCTTTGGAGCAGTGCTTCTTTGTGTTCTCTCTGTAGCAATGAGAGAAGAGGGCGTCTGAGAACAAAAGTTATGTCTCTAGACCAAGAGTGGCTTTGGCTGGCACTGGTCAGTTCTTGTGTTAAGATTACATCCCACAAAGCAAGCATTATCACAGATAGTCCTGACTTAACATTGTAACCAGCTTCTAACAAGCAGACTCTTTGAGATAGGGTGTTAGAGTTTAGTCTACTTAAAGGTATCAATACATCTCTAGTACATTCTGCACACTGATAATTTAATAAATCTATTCTTAGAGGTGTTTATCCTATGTTATGTTTTTATAGTTTTGAGAGAAGTTAGCACCATTCTAGTTTGTTGATTGTGTGTATGTGTGTGTGAACACTGTTGTGGAAGCATTTTGTCCTTGAAACCTACAAGGGGAGATGACTCAGTGAGTAAGGGCACTTGCCTAGAAACCCTGAACCCCTGAGTTTGACTCCCAGAACCCACATAAACCAGCTGTAATCCCAGCAGTCCTATAGCGAGATGGGAGGAGAAGACAAGAGAAACTTCTTGAACTTTATGGCCAGCTAGCTTGGAGCTAGCAAAGAAAGTAGAAGACAGACCCTACCTCAAAATAAAGTCGACAGAACCACAACTAAAAATTGTCATTTGCGTGTGTGTGTGTGTGTGTGTGTGTGTGTGTGTGTGTGTGTTTAAAAGATAGAATTTTAAAGGGAACAATGACAAGCAGGTATGAAGGATTTTTCCAGGGACTTTTGTGGACTTTTGTGTGGGCATATAGGCTGTCCGTAATAAATGAAAGTAAAGGAAGCAGAACCTTTCGTGTTAGTGCAGGCTTCTGCCTTTGTGTTTGCTCTCAGCATGCACAGCAGTTACTTAAACCTATCTTAGCAGCAGTGTTTAAAGTATGTAACCGTAAAGTTACCATGAAAACTGTCAAGTCACAGCCTACATAGGTCAAAATAGGATCCTAATACTTCATTCTGTCACCTTCCTAAACTGCTTGTAGCTTCCCTCCTCTAGCTTGTTTGGATAGGGAGGAGTCTATCATCTTTGATTTTTAACCTGACTAGGGGCGAAGGCTGTTGATTTCATTATGACTGCCTCATATAACTGGCATAAAGATATCCTAACAAGCTGCCCAGATACAGATTATTTCTGTGGAAGTATGTTATTTTGCCAAGTAGTGTATTAAAGTACTATTTCTGTAGTCTATAACATTTTAGAGTTCTAGAAGCAAAACTGGGAAGGCAGTGGTCTTGGGAGTCAGAGGCATCCAGATTCTCTCAGAGCAGTTAATGCTTTTTTCAATGCCTTTCTTGCTGTTTCCTGTTCCTTCTGCTGCCTGGTGATAAAGTGCTTCCAAGAACAGAACTCGATTGTTGGCTTTGTTTTCATCTACCTAGTCTGCTACCCCCGTCGTTCTTGGTGAAATTGTGGAGTTAGTCTATTTCTCTCTGTTCCTTCTTTGTTAAACTAGCCTGATAATCGTCCCTCCCCATAACTAAAAATCCATGATAATGTGTGTGACCAGCACATGACTGAGAACATTAGTAAAATTGAGGAAGTTGGCTGCAAGGGCTCAAGGAGTTGGGCTTCCATGTTTGCCTGTGCTGTGGAGAATGGAACCCAGGGCCCCAGGCGCTGAGCAGTGTCTGAGCACCAGCACCGCTCTCCAGGTTTACTTTGTAACAGGGTCTTACATAAAGGCTCAGGGTAGCCTTGAACTTGCAGTCTTCCTGCCTCAGCCTCTGAGGGAGCTGGGATTACAACCCTGTATGTAAGGAGCCCCCTTTTTGTTGTTTGGTTTTAGTCGTGTTAAGACAAGGGTCTAGCTACATAGATATCCTAGGCTAGTCTCAATCTCAACAGTAATCCTCTTGTAGGCCTCAAAGTACTAGGATTACAAACCTGAGCCTTCATGGCAGTTTTGAAGGAGTTAGTTTTCAACTAAGAAAGTAATAAATGCTAAGAGAAATAAGAGAAATAAAGAACAACTTTACCAACAGTAATTTACATTGTATATATTTATGTTCCCAAAAAGTATTTTCATAACATTTTTAAGGGAAACTCATAATAACTATTTATATAATTCAGAAAGCAAAAGAAACTTAAGGGTTGACCAAGGCCTGGCCCAGTTCTGGTGCACCGCCACTGTGAAGCCCCGTAACGTGCTGAGCATTGTGCTGATGTTAATGTATTGATTACAACTGCCAGTTCCTGCTGTTACTTCTGAGATTTTTTTTTTTCTGGTTATTTAAAAAAGATGCCCAGAATATTCTGCTTCTCCCCACCCCACCCCCAGTACCCAGGAGAAAGGCAGGACAAGACCGAGGGAACTGTTGTGGTTATTTACCCGCACGTAGTTCAGTAACAGAACGTCAGCACGTTATCTTTTCTTCCCAGTACTAATAAAAAGGTTTGTAAAATTGTAAGCCCTTTGAGACTTTCCCACGTATAAGTAAATACTCAACCTGGGAGGCAGAGACTCTAGTCATTCATTGAGGAATGAATTTAGTTTGCTGTATGAAACTTAACAATTCAAGCATTTAATTTCCTTTAGTTTGTTTTTAGAATATCATTTGATATGAATGTGAATAGCTCTCGTCTATTAGAAAGGTTTTGGGTGGTGTTTCGTTTTGTTTGGTACATGGTTTTTTAAAATCGGGTATTAGAGAAGGACGTGGGTGCGCTGCTTGGGCATGCTGCCCTTTCTCTGTGTCAGCCACTCGGAACTACTACTTTGTTTTTGTTTATATTTATTTTTGTAGCTCCAGTTATGATGTATGGCTCTTAAGAAAAATTCAAAGGTAGCATCCTGGCCAATACCTGTAGTCCCAGAACTCAGGAGATTGGAACAGAAAGGTCACAAGTTTGAAGACAGTCTAAACTGAAGGGCAAGGATGTGTCTGAGAGATTGAGAACTGTGTCAATGCTGTCTGTAGGAACTTGCTCTGTGTTACTCTGATGTAAACGAGTTAACACTCAGAGTGCCTCCGTGTCAGTGATCTGCCACCTGCTTCTGTTGAACTTCTTACCAACTGATAGTCATGACTTTTTAAAGATTTGTTTGTTTTTTATTTTATGTGTGAGTGATTTGTCAACATGTTTGTGTGCCACATGCATGCCATACTCTCGAAGGTCAAAGAGGGTATGTAGCACCCCTGAAACTGGGGTCTCAAGTGTCATGAGGGTGCTGGGAACTGACCCCTGAGCCATCTCTCTTGCCTCTCTTCATGACTTATACTGTACTTCAGCTGAATTATTCTGTCAGACAGAAAGTGAGTTGGTGCAGAAAAAAACAAGATTAGCGTTTAGGGCATGAATTAAAATAGATAGTTGCACATGTGACAGACAGCATCAGTAGATGGGACACCGAGTTATGAGAAGGGCGTGGCACAAATGGGAAGCACATCATCAACCAGTACAGTCTGCTGCTGGACAGGCTCCACACACTGAGTAGACTAAGTGGCTAGCAGTGGTGAGAAGGAGCCGTAAACACTGCAGAGCGCTGGGCTCCGGTGGCTGTGTCTGTACATGGAACGCACTCCTGTGCTTCAGGATCCACCCTGTGCAGAGGGCAGACAGCCAATTTGTTATTCTATAGTAGAGACGCCATTTGTCTATCTGCAGTAGGTCAAGTCTCATAACCAGACCACTGAGCTAAAGCCTCTGTGGCTGCTGGCATGGAGATGCGAGCTGGAGGGGAGACTGCTGCACCTTTGCAGCAGATGAAGGGCAGAGGTGGAAATGAAGCTGTTGCTCATCTTTCTCCCCCAGGACCTCGGCTGCCTGGATTGCCAGGAGCTGGAAGTTGACATTGAGTCTAGGCTGAGGATGGAAGGTGTGGAACTGAAAGAAGAATGGCAGGATGAAGACTTCCCAATGTGAGCGGTACTTTTTATTAAACAGATTTGGACCAAAGCATCAGGATTCCTTTAATGAAATGTCAGCTCATGAATGCTGGGCTTCTTTAAAGAGAAGGTTACAGTGATCACTGGATACTAGGAGATGAAAGTTATTTTCTACCAAATATGTGACTGACTTATCTTTTCACATTTATTTGAATCATTTCAGCTTCAGGTTTTAGGTTTTTGTGCTTTAAGCTAAAGTCTTAGGTTTTTGGAGGAATGGGCTATCAGCTCTCTGAAAAGTGAATGGAGTGCCAAGCTGGTAGGATCCACTTGTAACCCCAGCACTGTGGAGATGGAGACCAGATCCCCAGGCCTACCTGCCTGGGCCATGTAATTAGTCCCAGGCTGGTGACAAATGCTGTCTCAAATGGTGGACAGCCCCGAGGAACATCTGAGATTTTCTCTGACTGCAACACACACACACACACACACACACACACACACACACACACACACACTGGTTTGTAGAACTTTTGAAACATAGCTTTAGTCCTTATAATTGTGACATTTTAATGGATCTTTGAGCTTCAAAAGAGTTATTTTTAATTTCTGGAATAAAGAGCTTATCTATGTCTTCTAGACCTTTACCAGAAGATGACAGCATTGAAGCAGATATACTAGATGTAACTGATCCAGACAGACAGCCTGGTAAGAATTTGTGTTACTTTTGAATACATTTCTTTACATATATAGAGAGAAACCAACAACATTGAGCCCCCCATCCCACCCCATAGAGGGCGTCAAAGGGCAAATTTTGGAATTCTTGAGAAATTTAACTTTATAAAATAGTATATCTTTGGTTTTAGAAATTTTTACAAGGAGCAAAAGAGACTATTTAATAAGAAATGACAATAAAGTCTGTCTCTGTTGTTTCAAAGGAAATTGGTACTTTCTTGATCTCTCTTTTTTTTTTTTTTTTTTTTTTTTTTTTTTTTCTTTTTTTCGGAGCTGGGGACCGAACCCAGGGCCTTGCGCTTGCTAGGCAAGCGCTCTACCACTGAGCTAAATCCCCAACCCCGTCTTGATCTCTTGACAAAGAAATAATCGTAAATAATTCTTTTAAGAAGAGACAGTGCCACTCTCCAAGTCCACTCAGACATCTCACAGTGCTTATAATTAGTTCCCTGAGCCCACTCTCCTCTCCTGGACTCTGGGCGCTGCACTCAGGTGCATCCACCCACACATAGACACACATGTATGCACATACTTAAAAATAAATTGGGTCTGGAGAGATGGCCTACAGTTAAGAACACTTGCTGCTCCTACAGAGAACCCAGGTTCAATTCTTACATCCACATTGCAGCTCACAGCCATCTGTAACTGCCGTTTGGGGGATCTGAGGAATTCTTCTGGCCTCCTCAAGCACTGCACAGAAGTGGCGTGCAGACATAATACGCAAGCAAAACACCCATACACACAAAATTAAAACAAATACAATGTATCTACTTATAAAAGCAGCAGCCGCAGTCACAACCAGGTTTTATTAATTAATACTTTGGAATTTCCTTTTAAATGTTTTTCTGAGGAATGAAGTGACTAAAATGTCTGAGTAGTCCAGTCTTCTTCCTTGTTTTCCAATTTCAGGCTCGTTAGAAGTTAATGGAAACAAAGTACGGAAGAAACTGGTGGCCCCAGACATCAGCCTGACCTTGGATCCTGGTGAAGACTCTCTGTGGTCAGATGATTTGGATGAAGGTGGAGAAGTTGACCTGGATGGCTTAGACACCCCCTCAGAGAACAGTGATGAGTTTGAGTGGGAAGGTAATTCACTCTTTATATGAGCCTTGTGAATGAATGTTTATATTACACAGTGTTTACCATGGTGTTCTCTTTAGGAAAAATAGGATATGGCCAAATCTAACATAAAGCCTGCTAAAGTCCATTGAAGGATTTTGTTTGAAATATGTTATTTTTTCTGCAGTTCCTAAGTTTGTTTCTAAAGTAGAAGATTCTGAAAATACTTGAAGTTTTCAAGACTAGATTATGCAGGTAGATTTCTTTTAGTTTAGTTTTGTTTTTCCTTACTTCCCCAATATTGTATAGTTTTGATTTTTCATAGTTGCTTCCAAAGTATTATCTAATATTCTAGTATATTCTTGTCAGTCAATCGAGGAGGGGAAAAAAGTCCTCAAAGAGACATAAAAAATAGACTAAAAAGCACCTATGGGGCTGGGCATAGTGGTACAGCCCTTTAACCCCGGCCCTCCAGAGGCAGAAGCAGAAGGATCTCTTGAATTCTAGGCCAGTCTGGTCGACATAGTGAGTTCAGTGACATTCAGGACTACATAGATCCTGTCACAAATAATAACACTAACTATGTAAGCGTGGCAGAGAAGGTGCTGAGGACAGCTGCACCTGTAAAGCTGTGCCTTGAGGAGCGAGTGCTCAGCCCCAATCTGACACTGCTGCTCTCCTATTCAGTGTTCAGAGGCATTGGCGTGTGTTTTGCTGTGTGTGCTTTCTAGAATTAGGCAGTAGTTGATTGTGATTTTAGACAGATGTTAATAATCTTTTCATTTCATCTTTAAAGTGAATTTTGCAACAAAACTGTACTTAAAAGAGGTAGACAATAGGTAATGAAGAGTGATACTCTGTAGTTTTTGTTCTTTTTTTCCCTTCCCTGTTTTACTGGTTCAATAAGCAGCCCAGTAAGAAGCAATCTTTTATACAGACACTGAAATAGTTTTCTGCCTGTGTGTTTTGTCTCTTCTCTCCTTAACGCTGCTGTAGTCATTTCCTGGAAGGATATTTTCCGTTAACAGCTTTGTCTTGGAAACAACTAACATGCAGTAGGTTTCCCCTCCCCCCATCTTTTGGTAAGGACTATCGTACTAAAGTTTTGAAAATCATTCGTTTTAAATCAACTAAAGCGCAATCTGCAAACATAAATTACACGTAATCATTGGAGCTTTGGCTGGTGTTAATTTGTGTAAATTTTTGCATGTGTTCTTCAGAAGTCCATGTCTGCTTTATAAAACTGATCAAAGGGAAAACAATCGCCAAGTAGTTAACCACTTTCTATCTCGTATTACAATGTTTTGTAATTAGTGTATGTGCTAAGAAGGCAGTTGGCTCTCGGGTAGTTACTGGCAGTAAGCTGCGTCAGTAACTCTAGTGGGCACTGTTGTCCTGAATGGAATCTGGAAAGGCACATGAGGTGCTGAGGTTCCGATTGCTCTGTCTTTCTTAAGCCTGATGTAAACATTGCACTCTAACGTGGTGCTTTGTTGAATTGGGCAGCAGAAAGTTCAAGTAAGCTGATTTTAAAGACATAAATTGGCCTTAAGTAAGAACAAGCCTTTTCTTGTTATAAAAGTGATAATGTCAGCTTATATATTAAATTCTCTGTAAATAATTGTATGTGGTGACGTGCACCTGTGCTCCCAGATGCTGGGAGATTAAAGCAGGATCACCTGAGCCCATGAATGCGCGGCTAGCCTGGGAGCCACACAGGACACCAATAAGAAAACAGAAAACTTGGAATAATCTAGATAGTAAAGTGGTTAACATAAATTTTGATTTTTATTGTGTAAACAACAGTTTGTGATTCAAAAGCCTTTTATTTTAACAGATGATCTTCCCAAACCCAAAACTACTGAAGTCATTAGGAAAGGCTCAATTACTGAATATGCAGCTACAGAAGAAAAGGAAGATGGACGCCGCTGGCGCATGTTCAGGATTGGAGAGCAGGACCATAGAGTGGACATGAAGGCAATCGAACCCTACAAAAAAGTTATTAGCCATGGAGGTAAGGGTTAGGGCGGATCCTCTGGATCTTTAGATACTGTTTCCAAAATCTAAATGCTGTCAAAAAAAATGTATCTAGAGATAGTAGCTTATTTTGAAAGAAAAAGGTTTACCGCTTTGGGGATTTTTAATGTAAATGTGTGTTTGGCCTGTATGATGTCTGGACACCACCACTTAGCTATCTCGTGTCTCCATAGAGGCTAGAAAAGGGCAGTAGATCCTCTGGAGCTGGAGCTAGGAATGGTTGTGAGCTTCCATGTGGTTGCTGGAGTCAAATCTGAGTCCTCTGGAAGAACAGCCCGTGCTCATAGCTGCTGAGCCATCTCTCCAGCCCAAGGATTATAAAAGGTTTGAAGTAAAATGATAAAAGGACAACTGAGAATTACTTATATATATAGAACTGGAAAGATGGGTCAGCAGTAAGATTACTGGCTGCTCCCCCAGTGAACCCAAGTTCAATTCCCAGCACCCACATGACAGCTCTCAGCTATCTGCAGCTCCAGTCCCATGGGATCCAGTACCTTCTTTGCAAGCATTTACACTTATCTTAGTTTACTTAACTAATTCAGTTGGATGAGTTTCAACAAAAGTTTGTGTATGTCTCAGTTTATTCAAAATACATGTATGCACACATAGGTACGATCCACGCTCATACAGAACATTTCCCTTTGTCTATGACTCTCCACATTTCCAGTGAGCCCATCCTCTCTAATAACCACTACTTACAATCTAGCCTGTGGTCAACTTTGCCTCTTAAGAAATGTCACGTGACTGGTTTCTCAGTGTGTGTTTCTTGTCATTCAGCATGTTTCTTAGCTACATCCATGTCGGGGTCTAGTTTATTCTCTGTCAATGTCATTGTTCATCAGGAAACTCTGCATTCACATGTACATAGTTAAAAATTATAATCCTATAGAGCAAAATTATGCCAAAGACTTTACCCTTCTTTTTTCTTCCCAGGCTATTATGGGGATGGCTTAAATGCCATTGTTGTATTTGCTGTCTGTTTCATGCCTGAGAGTGGTCAGCCTAACTATAGATATTTGATGGACAATCTCTTTAAGTAAGTATGGCTTTGGGGACCCGTGTTCAAGACAGGATTTCTGTGTATCTTTGGCTGTCCTGAAACTCACTCTGTAGCCCAGGCTGGCCTTAAACTCACAGAGATCTGCCTGCCTCTGCCTCCTGAGTGCTGGATTAAAGGCCTGAGCTACTACTGCCCACCTAAGTAACCGTATCTTAACAAGATGTTTGAACAGAATTCTGAACTGATTAGGCTCATAATTTATGCAAGTCTTGTAAAAATTAGAAAGCAAGAAGCCAGCTTGATAATATGGGCCAATAATCCCAGCTGTTCAGCAGGTTAGGGGAGAAAAGGATCACAAGTTGACGGCATGTCCAAACTATATACAGATCAAGGTTAGGGTCAACCTGGGCAACTTAATGAGACCTTGATGCGAAGTAAAATGTCAGGAAGAACTGGGGACACAGGGGAGTGACTGCTCTGGCCTGGCATATATATATTCCATCAGGCAATAGCAGTAACAACATACATAAGTCGTCCTATTTCTGAGTCCCCAGGTCTTTATATTTTTAGCATTATGAAACTGTATTTTCCAACTCAGTAGAAAAAAGTTGCATTTTAAAATTATTATAGATTATCTTATTCAACTTGAGTATTTGGAAACATTGCTTAAAAAGGTAACTGACCATCTCAAAATTATATGACTAAATTACTTACATCCCTGAGACTTGACCTAGTCACTCTTTTTCTTGGCTTAGTGCAGTTTTCCATTTTGTACAGTGAAGCTCTCAAGCATACACAGAGAAAAGCCGAGCCTGCCGTGCCTGGTCCCCCTACCCCGACCACACACGTGCCACTCAGGCTTCAGGATCTGCTGTGGCTTTGTTTTAAGCAGTCCCACCATCACCTACTGCTGGTGCTTGCTCCGACTGTGGAAGAAGAAGGGAACTGTGTTCCTTTGGGAGCCTGTTCAGTCCTGAAGGTGATGTTTACGACATGTACTTAATTTGTTTTTATAGATATGTTATTGGCACTTTAGAGCTGTTGGTAGCAGAGAACTACATGATCATTTACTTAAATGGTGCGACAACGCGAAGGAAAATGCCCAGTCTGGGATGGCTCAGGAGATGCTACCAGCAAATCGACAGACGGTGATGTAGACTTGGCTGAGAGATTTTTATAGTAGTTTTATTAGATTAAAGTATACTTTCTGTTGGCATTTAAAGATAACATTGATTTTTCAGTTGTACTTGTCAACCTGTGAATGTTTTTATTTTTTTAAAGATGACACTGAACAATGTCATGGCGAATAACTTGAGTCTGCTTTTAGTAAGAGTAGCTTTAATTCTTCAAAACACCCGGGGTTGCTCCCATTCTTTCTTACGCCATTTGGAACACATGATTTAATACTCACCCTCTGCTGTGTACTGTACTCTGGGGCCTGGGCAGTGCACAAGTTCTGTGTAGAAGCCAGGAGTCACTAAGCTTACTACTGTAGTGCTGTCCTCTTGGTTTGTCGAGACAGTTTCTAGCTCAGACTTGGAGCTCTCTGACCAGGCTAGTAAGCCAGGTACCTAGAGAGTTCCAGCACTGGGAGTACATACCTGCCACACCATTCTCTTCTTTTTTATCTGGGTTCTAGAGAATGATAGCTTGGGCCCCGTGCTTACACTATAGGCACTGGACCTTCTAGGCCATCCCCCAACTCTCAGGTTTTTTAAAGATACTCATCCAGCTATAGTTTTTCAGAACAAACACTAAAAATGTGTTCTCTTGAGAGTCATTGTCCACACCAGTGGAGTGACTTTAATCTTGCTAATGGTTCAATTTTACCCTCGTTGATTGAAATGGTTTACCCCAACCTATTAGTAGGTTTTTTTTTTTTTACATGCAAACATACTCACTATCTTCTGAGATTTTTTTTTTTAAATACATACAAATATCTAAAAAGAGGCTTTTACTTTGTAGTAAAATTTTTAAATCTCAAAAATGTTACTGGGTCTGACTCTTGTGCTCATTCCTTTGGTTTTCCCTGCCCCGTCCCCCTTTACAAGTTAGTGCTTTTCATGGTATTTGAAGCAAATGTCAGTTTCTCCCTAGACTTGAACAGAAAAATACGGTTACTTTCATGTTGAGTATCAGCTCTTTCCTTGCAGTTCAGTGTGTGTGCTGGTAGATTTGAAAGCAGGCAAAATGAGACATGAATTTGGACAAATTAAATAAATTCTATTTCACAGAGTAGGAGGGATATTTAGAACTTAAGAATCTATTTTCTTATCTTTAGAAGTGTTATACTTAAATGAAAATTTTTGCAGACTTTTTCATCTATTTTGTACAGACTTGCATTATACTTATTTATGTCTAACTTTTTGCTACAATTTATAGAAATTTGTATAATTTTTTTTCTTTTTTTTCTCCAGATTAAGGAAAAACCTAAAGTCTCTAATCATTGTGCACCCCTCTTGGTTTATCCGAACACTTCTGGCTGTTACAAGACCATTTATCAGGTAATTTTCTGAGAGTCCTTTTTTAAAAAAAAGTTCCTTGTATTTAAATGTCAGTTTTATGTGTCACAAGTCCTGAGGGTATTGTTTGTGTTTTTGTCCCCAGTTCAAAATTCAGTCAGAAGATTAGATACGTCTTTAATTTGGCTGAACTGGCGGAGCTTGTTCCCATGGAGTACGTCGGCATACCAGAGTGCATCAAACAGTGCGTCTCCCTCCTTTGTTTCTCTTCCTGGATCTGGGCAAGAGGGCTGCTTCTCTGTCTCACTGTGCTCAAGAACACAGGGCTGTAAGGAAGAGGTAGAGGAGGAACCTGTTTGTCCCACAGCCTTCCCTCACAGCTTCCCCTTGCAGCACCAGGTTTGCATAACCGGAGGGGACTGTGCTCATGAGTCCTTCTGTACCTTACGTGCTGTTTAAGTCTGAGAGATGACGTCCTGAGGAGGCAGTCCTGTAGAGTCGCTTCTCTACTTGACATGTTACTCTCACGAGTTTATCGTGTTACTGTGTTACTGAAGGAACTCCTATTGCTAAAGAAACAAGTTGTTGTTTAAAGCAGCCTGGTCTTAATATTTTCCAGAAATTAGAATTTTCTGTTTCATTGTTCACATCCACCTGCCTTCTAAGAGACTTGGTGAGACTCTTGGTGTGAACACTTGTCATCGAATTGCTGTGGTGCAGGAAGTGTTTCTCTTACTGTTGGTCTTAGGGTTTAGGCTTAAGTGTACCCAAACCAGAGTTTACCGAGTTGATTTTTATTTTCTACATCATGTGAAAGTGTTAGCATTTCATACTTGTGCCTACATAGTTACACGTTCAGTCTTTTTTTTTTTTTTTTAATCTCAAAATGTGCATTTACTGAAATAACTCTTCCCTACCAAGGTATGAAGAAGAAAAGTTTAAAAAGAGACAAAAAAGGTACATGCACACCTCGACTGGGTTGCATCTAGACTAGTCCATTCGCATCGCACAGACTAACCCTGCTGCTCGTTGGTTAGCTCGCAAACAGAGAATAGCATTTGTAAATATAAATGTCGCCCAGAACCCAGTACAGGGCGAACCCCAGCTCCTCCTGCTCTGTATGAGCATGCTCAAAGCCTGTTCACATCAAAGCCCTCCCACTCTGTGTGCTGGTCTCAATACTGATGCTGAACCCAGAGAAATGACTGGGAGCCCTGGTTAAAGTCCCAGGTCCTTGAAGCCTCGCATTTTGCTTGTGGAATAGGTATACAGATGTTCCCAGCAGCAGCTTGGGCCGATGATTATATTTGCAATGCATATACTCTTTAGCTAACCAACATTGATTTTCTTTATATGCTTAAATAGCCTGCTAACCAGTCAGATCTACATGTGATAAAATACCTAAAATCCAGTGTACCATTTAACAGTTAAACACTCTGCTTTCTTCTTTAAATTTAATTTTGAACACTTCTTCTTTGAGTGTAACAACCTTTCATTTGTTAATGTCTTAGTGTAAAGATGAAAGGCAGAGTATAAATAGTTTACTGTTTTATATAGTAGTTTAGAAAACTATAGGCCTTGGGCCCAATTTATTCATAGTTTAGTTCGGGAGTGTTTGTTTTGTTTTGGAGCTGGTCTTAAATCTGTCTCAGGCTGGCCTCTCTTTCACAGAAGGGCTTCAGTGTCCAATGTGAGGCTGCGGCTCTACCACCACACCCACTGTTAATGAGTTTATTTTTAAATTTTAACAGCATTAGCAATTGTGACTTACTATGACCTCGGAGACAAATATGAGAGGTTCCCATGTGTTCCTTTAACCTCTGTGGGCTAGTTAGAGTCTTTGCTAGTATAGTCTTAATTCTGAACAATTTGATTCTTTTGGTGAGAATTCAGCTAACCATTTAAGAGTTATTTCTGTGTGACACTTTACAGTTTCAACAAGATTCACTGATCTTGTGTAAAGCAGTACGTAAGCAGCTTGAGTAATGGAGTCTGCTTTTCTCTCTAGGCAGTGCTGTGTATATGCCTGACAAGTGGATGAAACTCAAATATCATCGATAATTATAGATAGTAGTTAGAAGCCACCTACCTTCTAGACTTTAAAATGACTTACTGGGAATTGGTGCTGGCAAATACCTTTAGTCACAGCACTTGAGAGGCAGAGACTGGCAGATTCTGTGAATTGAGGGCAGCCTGGTCTACATTTTTCCCCCCTGTTGAGGAAATGCCCCTTTAAAAAGGTTTTAGTATTTAGTTGCTGTCAGAAGTATTTCAGGCATCACATAAAAAGTACAATTTAAATGTTTTACTTCCGTTGTTTGAAAGCATTCGAGGTTGTTCCATCCTGAGTATTCCTCCCTTGGAATCCCCTCTGCTTTCTCACCTGTCCTTAATCTATGTTCCCCTGCTAAAAGATAAACATAGTCATTTATCTTGGATTTTTTTTCCCATTTTGCTTGTGTTCAGTCCTCAGCAGGGTCATTACAGATGTCTCTTAGCACTTAATTCTTATAAAACTTCCTTTGGTCATTAAAAGGATGATTTGGAAATGTTTAATTAGCTCTAAATACAGAAATAAGTTTAAGACAAACTTAGGATAGTGGATATGGCAAGCATCTATTAAGTGAAACCCAGAGAGGTGTTCCCAGTATTTGCTAAGAACTAAGGATTGAAGTATAGTCTATAGTCCTTTTAAATGTTTTACCTGTTTTCTTTCTGGAATGTGGTGTCCTGTGGCCAGGCAACTGTCATACTTCAACAATGCCTACAATTACTTCTTAACAGTAGTTCATATTTAAAAAATCAGTTGTATATTGTAGACCTTCCTTAAAAAGACTTATCTTTGATGCCAAGGTAATATATTTTTGCAAAAGATTTTTGCAATATATTTTGCTTTTTACTTTTGATTGATAGATATTTAGGTGATTGTAGGAATGGAAACAGGTGTGAAAAGGGCCACCCTGCTCTGTGTACTAGTGTGACTTACATATCCCACACCAGCCATTCAGGCTACTACAGAGTCAGTACTGTTCCCACATTATCTTCTCATCTCCATGTGCCTACATTTTCGTAGTACCTCTGGCCAGCCAACCATTAATCCAATGAGATTTTTAACTCGTGTAGATACTTCTGAATGTTGAGTCCATATGGCTTACTGTCAAAATAAATGAAAAGCATTCACACACAGTGTACCAGTGAATTCCAGACAATAGGTGCTATTGTGTAATACACAGTTTAGTTCTGGATTTTAAAGTGCTCATTGGTCAGTTGGTGATGTAAGTGACATATTTAAAGTTCAGTTAACAGTCATTTTTGAGAGAGTTGATGTTCTGTCAGCAGTCTTGTCCACTAAACTTCCTGCTGTAATGCAGTTATAAGTCATCAGCTCTCAGGATGTTTATGGCTATAAACATAAAGTACCCTGTGGTCGTTAAAGAAGTAGTGACGGGTTGGGGATTTAGCTCAGTGGTAGAGCGATTGCTTAGGAAGCGCAAGGCCCTGGGTTTGGTCCCCAGCTCTGAAAAAAAGAACCAAAAAAAAAAAAAAGAAGTAGTGACAACATTTGTATCCTTGCCAGTGTCCTGTTGCTTAGAAAAATTCTGTTCCTTTTGGGAAATGTTAGTTTGATTTTTTTTTTATTGTTGTTGTTGTTTTTGTTTTTTAACTATGTTTTGTTTGCAAAGCTTCGTTTTTTTTTTTTAACAGAATAATCTGCTAAAAGTAGTAGCTTTCAGAAAGAAGTCATTCAGTTGCCGGTGTCATGACTATTTTTAATTAGCTGTGTTTTTTCATTGAACAGAGTTGATCAAGAGCTTAATGGGAAACAGGAACCACCAAAGAGTGAGCAGTAAGTTCCGCATCCATCCCGGAGGAGGCAGAGCACCGGGGGCAGGGCTGTAGTGCATCCTAGTGCACTGCTGGCTCAAGGGTTTATGTCATCTGTTACAAAATTTACTTGACTTCTTTCCAAATGAACTCTTGTACAAGGGACTGTTCACTGCTGTCATGGTTTGCAACTGTTGAATTTAGCTCTTTAATAACTAATTATATTGTAATCGTTTTATATTGCTAAATAGCAAAAACTACACTTTATATAAAACAATTTTTACATTTGTTTATTTGAAATGATGCATCTTCAGTAAAGTATTTATATACATAAATGACAAAGGAAAGAAATAATATATATTTTTATGTTTGGGGGCAATATTTTTTAGTGTGTACCTATCTCGTGGATGAATATGTACAAGTAAATAAGACCACGATTTTAAGTGTAAAGTGCATGTAAGACTTTGTTTTTGTAAATGGTTGGATACATTTCCTGGGTAACTTAGGCTGGGTTGTCCTAAAGCAGGGGCAGGTAAATTGACGCCAAGAAGTACCTAAGGTCATGCATGTGGTCTGGGCAGTAGCAGCAGCCTGAGCTTCTCCTCACCTGAAAGCACGTTGTATCTTAATGTGGTGGAAAGGCAGGTGGGTGAATGACTTGTTTTCCTCTCTGAAGACATGTTGGAACTAGAACTAGAGATTTTGAAAAGCTAGTAGTTAGGGTTTATTATATATTTGTATATAAGGGACACTGTACTTTACCCAAAGTCAGAACTGTTCTAAGAAGAAAGCAAGCTCTTAAGATGTGTTCAGTCACGTGAGCTGAGTGGTGTCGTGTGTGTGAAGCTGTGAGGTGTGCAGAGGCTTCGATGAGCATTCATGGTCAGCTGCATCTGTAGAGCAGATGGCGCTATGGCATGCTCTCACAGTGGGGCACTTTACCAGAGTACGTCCTCGCCGGCTGTCCGACCACAGTGGTATTTGGCCTCAGCAGATGGGCGTTCTCGCTGCTGTCGGATGGTGTGACAGTGCTGTCCATGGGTCAGTTCTGTAAGTGCTGAGGTGCTACTGCTGTGCACCCGGGATGCCATTTGCTGTATGTAAGCCTTTAGCTCATGTGGTTAAGTACCTTGACTGAACGTTGAAATAAATATTATTTGTGCCTCCAACCAGGGTCTAAAAGTCATTCTAAAACAACAGATTTGTCTAGTCTTGTGTCATGGACTTGCCTGGTGTATGTATGTTTAGTGCACTATCAGCTTCACGACCCCCAGCCTGTCATGTAAATTGTTTACAGAAGTGATCCAGCAAAATAACATTGAACAGGCGTAAACTAAGCTTAGGTTATTTCCTCCCACACTGAGCACATGACCTTCACCATTGCAGTTTTTAGGGTTAAGCTTCTATTGCAATAGGGAATTTTTCTTTATTTCTTTGTCCTTCTTGGACATAAATTTGACCTACTAGATTAAAACCAGTTATGGTCAAGCTGGAGGACTTTGTGGATAAAACATTTCTCCACAACCTCAGCCTAGATCCAGGACTCGTGTTGTTGCAGTGCATTGAGCCAAAACCATTTTGCTTGTGTTGATGAAGGAAACTTTGAGAATAACTATATAACACCAGGCATGGTGGCATGAATTTAAGGGCAGCCTGGCCTACATAGCTGCATAGACAACCTTCTGAACTTACCCAAGAGTCGCGAGTAGCTTGTAGATACAGTGGCTTACAGAGCCTCTCACCTACCTTGTCTCAGAATGGACTGAGCTTTGTCTTTGGTTTTCTTCCACATTAAATACTAAGATCATCAGTTTCAAAATACAGACGATAGCCTCAGCTTTTTACTGTGTTTTACTTTTTGCAGAAATGGTTGGTTTGGGGTTTTTTGTTTGTTTTGGGTCTTTTTAAAAATTAAAAGTAGCCTATATTCAGTTAGAACATGGAGAGCTGGCTCAACAGTTGTAAGAACACTTCCAAGTTTAGTTCCCAGCACCAATGGCCAGCAGCAGCTCACGGCTGCCTTTAATTCCAGCTCCAGGGGATTTGCTTCAGTCTCTGGCCTCTGGGCATCTGCATACACATGCACACATACACAGAATCTTTTTTTAAAAATGAATAAAATTCACAAGGAACAGCCTAATATAATATATACCTTCTTGCCTAGGGAGTCTGAAACAGAATTCTAAGTTGGGGCCTATCTGGGCTACATAGCAAGCCCTTGACTGAAGAAGAAGGAGAACAGTGCTTTAACTGCACTTGAATGAATGTGGTATAGAGATGTGCCCACAGTAAATGTAAACATACCTGTACAGCTGGTGATAAATAGTAGGTTAGAGGAAAAGCCATATTAAGTTGATATTTAATTGGTACAATATAACTTTTTCCCATGTCATATTTTAATTTTCATGATTAACTGAGATGAAAATGCATAGAGTAATTCTTTGACTTTTTTTAATTCTTTTGACTTTTTTTGCAGGAGTCTTAGCTAAATTTGACAGGTTTAATTCAGGTTTAATTCAGGTTTTTGTTACCATCTCTGTTACTTTGGCTCTGACTGCCCTCTTTTTATCAAGTTTTTCTTAGAAAATAATGTAACTCTGTTCTGCTTGTGTTCCTGAAAAAGCACCAAGGGAAGCTGTGAGGTTTCCACCTCACATTGAAGCCTTTAACCAGGGGCAAGAGGGGCCAGGAAGTGTGGTGCTAAGCAGAGTTAGAAGATAAGTGAGAAAATGGGCCATTAAAAAGGCTTGGTTATCACCTACATGCTCTCTTAAGGAACGTACTCTGTATAGCTGCCGGTGGTTTCATTTCCCATTTCCATACAGAAACAGATGTAAGGCATGGATTGACGAGGGAACTGCTGGTAGCCCTGGGATGATACTCTCCTGTCCTTTGCATCTTCAGGCAGAAACAGGTCTGAACAATGGCGTAGCAGCTACAGTCTCCATGTCAAGACCAATCCCACCCTTCACAGTTGGTAACGTTAATGTTGGCTTCTGTGCTACCTGTCATGACTTAAGTGTCACCAGCTCCTTGACAGTATTCTTCCAGAGAACTTGTGTCATGTTCCTGCAGCCATGTATGTGAGTGCTCAGGGAACTTGAAGAGATAATCTCATGAAGTGTGCTGGGAATTAGCACTGTGACACATGTAGCAGAGCAGGCCAGTTTCTTGATGGAATTGGTAGGTCTCTATGAAAGGTGACAGTAGCTTTGGCATTCTTTGTCCCGTGTTTTAAGTAGAGAATTGTTGCTGGAAGATAGTGGTGCACACTCTTTATCCCAGCACTTTGGAGGCAGAGGCAGGCTGATCTCTGAATTCTACAGACTGAGTTCCAAGACAGCCAGAGAAACCCTGTCTCAAAATGTAGAAAAATTGTTAACACTGTTAGAGACACAGATAGTTGACAATAGAGGTAGTCACCCCATTCTGCTTTGGTTTTGTTCTGCTGCCTCCCCTCCCTCCCCTCACCCCTGTTTTCCTTTGGTATTTTAGACATTGATCAGTCATATCTCAGAGGGCTGGAATAAGAAAAATCTATACACAGGTGAACACTTGTACTAGTGAGAGTTTACTTTGTACTAGAAAATGGGAATTGGGTAGTGGGCCTTGCTAAGACCATCAAGAAACTAGGTTTAAGCTGTGTTCTAAGCTGGTACAAATGACCTGTCAGAGGACCCCTTTACCTTCAGCTCCCCTTCTGAGATCCTAAATTCTGAATTCAGAATCAGGATGGCAGAAGACAGTAATGGAGCTTTTAAGTTCTTAATGGTAATTGAAACAAAACAGGATGTGAAACAGTAAGAGGTAACTTTAATTTGAATAGGGCAGTTTGTTGCTATTATATATAATATGTAATGGTGTGGAACCAAATTTAAAATACTTTGAGAAATTCACATAGAACATTTTAGGATCAAGCACCAGGTGAAAACCAATCATTTTAGGACCTACCATGGTCATGTACATGTGATTCCAATACTGGAGGCTAAGGCAGAAGGATTAGGAGTTGGGGGCCAGTCTGGATTACTTAGCAAGTTCAGGACAACCTAGGCGGGTGTACAGAGTGAAACCTGCCCTGGGTTTGGGGGTGGGGTGGGGTGGGCGTGATGGTGGAGTAACACATTGCATTAAAATTAGTTTTAAAATGATAAAAGCTATTTCAGATAACTGCCTTAAATTTCCTACAATAATTAAAACTTGGAATTCGAAGTTTTTGTGTATTTGTATACTCCATCCTACCTTCGTATATAGACTTCCAAAGGTTAATGTCCTAACAGCCGCTACAATGTTTACTCATGAAAACCCAGCTAGTAAATATTGGTGTTCAGGGCTGCCAGCTTGCCCAGTCCTTGGGGTTCTGTTCACATAGAACACAATTCGGAGTTGATCAAACACTGTTGCACTTTGCTTCATACTTCAAAACAACTTTCATTAGGAGCTCACATGCTGTCACTTAGACAAAATTAACTCACTGTGACCTTTTTGCTGTTCTTACATAGTACTGACTCTAGTGTTGTCATTTCAGTGAGAATTCAGTCTGTCTGTCTTCGGGAAACGGCTCTAGTTCTAGGCAGTGAGAAGCAGCTCTTTAGCATCCGCAAAGTGTGCTATTTTCTCTTCCTTTGACTTGTTCGGAATACAGTGGTGTGTCCTCATTTGTTACACGTATTACCATAATATTAATGCATCTTAATAAATCAGTTGGAATATACATTTGTGCCTTGTTTTCATCTTTAATTGTTAACTTTTTATACTGAATTACCTGATGAAGCTTTCAAGTATCAGGCCTTTACAACCCTGCAGTGTGGACCCTTCTGGTTCTTTTGATAACGAGGTCAACCTGTTGAAAATCTTAACACTATTTGAACTTTAATCAGATTTGTATTCCATAGTTTCAAATTGTTTAACTAGTTTGTATTGCAAGGATATGATTTTAAAAGGGGAAACCTACAGCATGGCACGAAGGAGAACATGTTTAATTCCCAGACCTCGGGTGTTTGCACTGACTCCAAAGTCACAATTCATGTACTCAATTGGCCATTTGTAGTGCCTATAGCTGCTGTTTTGAAAGCAGAAAACCAAGTGCCCGGGCTAATATGGAAAAGAATCTGAAATTCTGGAAAGTAAGAATATCCACGTATTTGCTTTTGTATTGGGCACAAAGTTTATGCAGCAGATCTTCCAAGTAAAAAGGATTAATGAGTCACAAACCTCTCACTGCACTACACTGCAGCCACAAATTTTGACAAGCACCTCACGGGACTCTGCTTCCTCAGCGCCAGTGGGAGAGACCACGCCCCTTCTCGGAAACTGAGGTGGGGGCGGGCGGTGGCTCCTGTGGCGTCACCTCCGGGCTGCGCGAGCACTTCCGGGTCACTGGCACAGGGCTGCGGTTTCCGCGGCTGAGGTGGTCGCAGCGGGCTCCCTACCTGGCTCTGCTACCGCCGCGGCGGAAGCGCCTTCCCTCAGGTAGGCGGCGACGGGGCCGGGAGCGGGGAGGCCGCGGCGGGGCGGGCGGTACGGGGCGCTGCGCCCGCCGGAAGCCGACCCCAGGCAGACACAGCCGCGCGGGAGCAGCCTCCTCTCCTCAGGCCGCGCTTAGTAGACCGGCGTCTAGCTCTGAGACCAAGCAAGCACACAGCGCTTGCGCTCCAGCTCCACAGTGAGGATGAGACTCCGAAGTTCTGCAGCTGCCGCTATCTTGAAAGATTGGAGATGGCCGAGGCAACAAGTTTCATTAGACGCTGGAGTCGCTGTTAGCTGTTTTCTAAATGCTTAGATGTCAGATAGAGCGTGGCATGGCTCCCTCCTGGCCTGTTTTAAAAGTTTATATCTATCTGACTGTTTTCGGACCTTCTCCACACACACCTACTGACTGGCATTTTACCTTCAACGAACTAAATGTTTTGTTTGACACCGGTCCAGTATCCAGTACTGTTCTCGGCCTGCAGGTTACATCAAGTGAACAAAACGTAATGATTCATGCCCTCGTGGACTTTACATTTTATGCAGAAAATAAATATAAGACCGTTATGCATCTTGTTGGCAGATGGTGCTATCAAAACAATGTTAGCGAGATAAAGGGTTTGGAGAAGTTTCATGTTGGATGTCGGAGTTCATAGTGTGGTGGTCATTTTAGGCGCAATTAAGTGGGAACTATAGGAGTTGTGTGTGAGCCAAATTAATAGCTGAGCAAGAACATTTCAGGCAAAAGAACAGCCATCACAAAGGCAGTAACATGCCTGTCGTGCTCAGGGCAGTTAAGAGTGCAAAGGGAGGTGGAAAGTAGATAAAACCAAACATAAAGGGTAGCCAGATCGTCAGGCCTGATGGAAGCTGATGGAAAACAGGTTCTTGTCCATAGTTTCAAAAGATAACCCACTGTAAATCATAAGATGTCGGGGACAAGTATAAAGTAAAGGAAATCTGGACACCACGACTCAAATAACTTGCGCAAGGAAGTAATAATGGGAATGTTGAGAAATGGTTAGATTCTGGATTCATTTTGAAGGTTACCCTTACAAGATTTGCTAGGAAGTGCACTGTCTTTATGGTTTATGTGACTTTGAGAGCCCATAGAAGTATAGTAGAAGTATAGTGTTACTTCAGCTGAGATACAAAGGACACATAGAGGTTTTGAATAAATTAGTTCCAGAATTGAGAATCCGTAGGAGGATGTGTGAAATTGGGAATCACCAGCTGATGTTCAAAGTCATAAGAAATGAATGTAAATTTACTTCGTAAATGTATTTAGAACAAAAATAGTAAACAGTCAAATACTGTCTTATGATTGTAAAGACTGGAGGAAGGGCCAGGCATGGTGGTGTACATCCTTGATTTCAGCACCCTGGAGGCAGAGATCCAGACAAGCAAGCCTAGAGAAGGTCAGTCAGCAGGATGAATCAGTGAATCTAAGAAGACAACTCAAAACTCATCCTGTAACCATAAGAAGTCGTTTGTGTCAGAGTCTCCAGTCTAGTAAAGATCAGCCTTAGCGCACCATTGGTTACCTGCAGCATCAAGTTTTATACAGTTAGAGCCTAACGCTTGGTGTGAGTTTAGTAGTGGTGATGGTAGGGCAGGGGAGAAAATGGAAAACCGTGGAATGACTTTTGCCAATCTGAGGAATACAATGTAGGTGTCAGGGCAGTTGATGTGAGTGGTTGTTGTTGTTACTCCATCTACAGTGAGAGAAGGAGCTGCCAGTTTGCTTGCAGATAGAAATGGTGGAAAAAAGGGAAAGTTCGATTATGAACGGAATCACTTGAAATGTTAAACAAAATCTTCAAGTATGCTAGAGAAAGGGGCCTGATAGGTGGAAAGTTGCATGCAGATAAAAGCATGTTGACTATAATGACAGATCTGACAGAAAGACTGAGTGTATGGGTGCAGGCAGAAGTGAATAGGTGGATGCAGTTGTATGATTCTAGTTTTCATTAATTTTGTCAGTAAAGTAGAAATATGCCCATGTAAATGTATTTCTAATGTTTTATATTAGAACTTTGACATGCCAACTGTTTTCACTCAAATATTTTTGAATGCATACTACATGCATTGTTCTGAGTGGTACATACATAGCTGAACTAGATTTCCCCATCTTCCTGTAGCATCTAGTACAGTAGATGAAGACAGTACCATGTATGTGTGAGCCTTAGTTATTGATAGGAGTGGAACTCTGTGTGAGTGTGCACTTGAGTGCATGTATGTGGGTGCTCATGGAGGCCAGAAGAGGACATGGGATTCCCTGGAGCTAGAGTTACAGCCAATTGAGACCTGCCCAGTGCAGGTGCCTCTAACTGAACCAGGGTTTTCTGCAAGAGGTCTTCTGCATTTGCTCCCAACTGTAGGAGAGGTGTCTTAGCTATTTGATAATTGTTTCTATGTAGAGTACAAAGAGAGAAATGAGGGAAAGAGATACAAGTTTGAAAGTCATCAACACATAGACGGGATTAGATGGAATAACGAATGGGGAAGCAGGTGAAGGGAAGACTTTGGAGCCTTAGGGTAGGTAATTCAGGAAGTCAGGGAGCTGAGGAAGAATTGTCAAAGAAAACAAAGTACGGTTCCATGAGCAGGGAGGAAAGAACTTAGAGTGGTAACCCAGATTCTGTGATCTGTTGGGTCAGTTGCTGACCAAGTATAATGACCTACTGGTCATTAGTTTTGCTAAATTTCATGGTACTCCTTCCTGGATGGGAGGGAACTCCTTAGGATTCAGGAAGGGTTTTTTGTTTTGTTTCGTTTGGTTTGGTTTTTTGTTTGTTTGTTTTTTAGATTTATTTTCATTTTATGTGCATTTGTGTTTTGCCTGCATGTATGTATGTGAGATCCCCTGGAACTGGAGTTACAGTTGGTTTCGAGCTGCCATGTGTGTACTTGGAATCAAACCTGGGTCCTCTGGATGAGCTACCAGTGCTCTTAACTGTTGAGCCACCTTTCCAGCCTCACCATGTCTTATCTGATAATGATTGTTTGAATATGTCTCCTGTCCATCTCTGGACTATAAGTACTATGAGGTCAATAAATGTGTTAAGTCTATACTCCTATAACCCCTTTCAGGTCCCATAAGCCAGATTTTTTACCTTTCTTGCCTGAAGTTTTTTTTTTCAAGGGCTTTTTGTTGCCTTCAGCTCTCTTGTGGGGCAAACTATCTTGCCTCTGCTTCAGCTTCACCTGTTGCTCCTTTCTACTCACAGAGATTTCCACAAACCTTACACTTCACACTTCTGTGGCTTTTCTTACCCTCCTCTCACCTTTACCCATCCTAGGGTAGCTTTCCTTTGAAGACTGGGAAGCTTTTCTAAGCCAACTCAAGCAGCCTACATCATTACAATGTATTATTTCTTTTTACACAAAAATTTAAATTTTTTGTGTGTCCATTACTCTTTGTAGACAGATTCTAGGACCTGTTCATCTTTATTTATCTTGCCTCTGTTTCCTATCGTAGTGCCATCCTTTTGGTGAAAACTCTAATGGAATTTTAAGAAAACAGAAAAATAAAGGTCCCAATTATAGATGTCAAGTCACTATGTGACTGCAGGTAGAATGTATGCTATGTGGAAAATTCTACACTAAGAGAAACCTGTGGGAAAATAAAGATGTACATTTTAATGAATATGTCAGCATACTGAATTAAAGGTAAATACTATACTGGTAAAATCAGAAAAATCAACTTCTTTGAACTTATAAGATAATTAATGTAGTAATCTATAATCGAGTTCTCATAGTTCCATGTTAGAATACATGAAGTGATAGGCTACTGTATACAATTTACATTGTTACAAGTTGGTCTTTTATATTAAATTTGTAGGACATCAATGCAAGCCTGAAGAAAAAGTAATCGCTTCCTTTTAAGCCATGGCATATCAGTTATACAGAAATACAACTTTGGGGAACAGTCTTCAAGAGAGCCTTGATGAGCTCATACAGGTGCGGTCAGACATAAACATGGTCTATATACATCTTCAAATTTTTTTGTTACGAAATTTTAAAGTTAATGGTTTTCCCTTCTGAGGTTCAATGATAAACTACAAAAATGATCCCTGAAAGTAGTCTTCTCATCTCAAATTTAGAAGAAAGGTAAATTATATCATTTTAGAAGTAATTCTGCCCAATATTATAAAGTTCTTTGAAATTTGAGTTAGAACTTTGAATTTCTATTTCAATTTTAGAAGAATTAATCTTACTCAAATCATACAACTAAGAAAGTGCTAAGTATTTCTTTTTATGTTTTCTTGGGGTCTGGAGGGAAGTTTAGGAGTGAAGTTGTTTTTTGAGACAGGGTCCAGGCTGTCATTGAATGGTCTGTAGTTAAGAATGGCCTAGAACGGCTGAAGAAATGACTAAGCAGTTAAGGGTACAGATTACTCTTCTAGACATCCTGAGTTCAATTCTAAGCAACCATATGATGGCTCACAACCATCTGTAATGGGATCCGATTCCCTTTTTTGGGTGTGTATAAAGACAAATCATATACATAAAAATTAATAAATATTTAGAGAGAGATGGGGGGAGGGAGAGAGAGAATAGCCTACAGCTTCTGATCTTCCTGCGCTTGCCCCCACCTGCTGGGATTGCAGCTGTGCACCGCCATGCCTGGCCCCATCTGCTCTGGTGTTATTATATAGACTTTGGTATGATTTGGCTTTGTTTTGTTCTTTATATATAGGTCTCATGTTTTATTAAGGAAAACACTTAGCTGCACAATGGTGGTGCACTCCTTTAATCCCAGCACTCAGGAGGCAGAAACAGGTGGAGTTCAAGGCCAGCATGGTCTATAGAATGAGTGCTCAGACAACCAAGACTACACAGAAAACACTGTCTTGAAACAAAACAAAAGAAAGAAAAAACTTGTTTTCCCATTTGTTGAATATTTTGTCTAGCCACTGAAGAATTAGCAAATCGTTTTTGGCTTTGCAACTCACCACAAGTTTCCTTTTCTTGTCAAGATAGGGCAGTGATTGTCAGGCTTTGCTTCCTTATCACAGGAGACTAAGGGCTGCTTCTTCACAGTTCTGATAAACTTATGTTACTTTTAGACTATGATCAGTATGCTTTGTCTTAAATGTTCTTCCCTTAGCAAATTTTATGTTCTTCATTTTTCTCTTAGTCTCAACAGATCACCCCCCAGCTTGCCCTTCAAGTTCTACTTCAGTTTGATAAAGCTATAAATTCAGCATTGGCTCAGAGAGTCAGGAACAGAGTCAATTTCAGGGTAAGGATATTTTCCTGTATCTGGAAGTCTACATGTTAACTCTGAAAGCTTACTTAGACTTAATTCATCATAGCAGGAAGATTTGGCTAGTCTGGTTTGGGAACTTGTTCTATAGTAGTTGAATGATTTGCTGTTTTTAAGTCAGCTGTGCTAAGTCCATCTATTCCGTGTGATACAGAATTGCTTTTAGATTTTAATTTATTGTTTCACAAATCTTCCTATATATGTTTGACTTTTCCCCCCTGGAGAATTACTGAGATTTCAAAGGCCTGAAACTAGCAGCTGCGAGACGGAAGGTAAGTGATGAGTGATTCTTAAGTTCCACACCCTGTTCTTCAGGACAGCGTGGCTATCTGTGGAGTCTTCCTGTCGCCTCCCACCTGCCCTTAAATAGCTTGGCTTATAAAGTCTGTTCTGGTGGCTGGCTGTCTTTTGGATCATCTCTGCTTTGAACCAAATACCACTCTCAATATTATGGTGATTTAGAATTAAGAACTCATTGCAGAATGTGGCAAAACTGTTTACCATGTGATGTCGGTAGAGCTGCATTGTGGACAAAGATGTTTGCTGTTACCCTGTTATGTTTCTCTAATTTCTTACACTATGTTACAAGATATACAGCCCTACTATACAAATAAATTTAAAGCATATGAAGGCCAATACAGGAAAAGAACCGAAGAGTTACTTTACATTTAAGAAAACCTCAGTGTTGGGGTTGGGGATTTAGCTCAGTGGTAGAGCACTTGCCTAGGAAGCGCAAGGCCCTGGGTTCGGTCCCCAGCTCCGGAAAAAAAAGAACCAAAAAAAAGAAAAAGAAAAAGAAAACCTCTGTGTTGAGGCAAGAAGAGTGTTTTGTTGATAAAATACAAAGGAATGTATTTTTTAAGCATTTAAGTGCCTATTAGGTTGTAGGCACTGAAAATGCAAAGGTAAACATGATAGATACAGTCTCTATTTGACTTATATTTTACTCAAGAGATTAAAATATGTTTATGTTATATATAAATGTCTTATCAGTTTTACTTATTTACAAACTACACGCATAAACAGTCAAATGAAAAGGTATCAGCCAAGCATAATAGCACATACCTCTAATCATAGCACTCTGCCTCTGCCTTTGTCTCTGCCTCTGAGGCCAGCATGGTCTACAGACCAAGTGCTTGGATAGCCAGGACTCAAAGAAGTGAGAAGGGGAGTGTCCTGTCTCTAATAGTATAAAATTTGACAAGTGGATTCTTGAATTTTAACAGTAGAGTTTCTGACAGTTTTTCGTAGTAATCTGCCCAGTTTAAAATTTCAACTTTTATTTTAAATTGATCCATGTTAAACTACATGAGTTTTGGCTGTTTGGAAGTTACTGTGGACTACTTATCAGAGGTAGTAAGAGTCCCAAGACCTGGAAATCTGGGAGAAGTATCTAGTGTAGGTCTCTGGCAGAAGTTAATTGGACACTTTCATTTCTCATGCATGGTGTTTTGTGAGTCTTACCGATTTTCCAAGAGTTGTAATGGCTTGGTGCCCTGACCAGGTCTTAATTTTCCAGTTATTTTTTCTTTTTCCATTACTACTGCTGCAGCCTAGGCTTCTATACCCTGCCCCTGGGTTACAGCTAACTACGTGTATGAAGCATTCTGTTTAGCTTAGTAGCAAAGAGGTAATATATTGCCATTACTTAATTTTCCAAGTCACATTGCTTGACCAAATATAAATATGTATTTTTTATATATAATAATCTTGCTACCAATAAGATTAGGTCTACTCGTTTTAGGAATAGAGTCATCATACCCAACATATAAGCCAACTTTTGATTTCAAAGCCTTAAGTAAATTCTGTATAAGTGATATTAAAACAATCTTTGAATATGAGAACTAAAGCTTTAATAGTTTACATGTTGACATTTCTTAATAAAAAAGTCAAAAATAAATAGCAGATAACTCGTGGTAGATTTTTATACAGTAAATTCACATAGAATTAATATATATGTACACGAGGCTTTTAAAAAGTCTCTGTATGCACTGAAGAGAATGTCTGGCCATAGATAGAAGAAATGGCTACCTAAACATCATAATACTGAGCTTCAACACTAAGCATTAAAACATTTAAATGATCAAGAAAAATACTCCTCCTTTCACCAGTTTCTTTTACTTTAGTGGTTTTGTTGTCTCTACAAATGAGTACTGTAATTTTTAAATTGCTGATTTAACTTTAGAAATGCAGATGCCGGGGTTGGGGATTTAGCTCAGTGGTAGAGCACTTGCCTAGCAAGCGCAAGGCCCTGGGTTCGATCCCCAGCTCCGAAAAAAAGAAAAGGAGAAAAAAAAAAAAAAAAAGAAATGCAGATGCCACCTATTGTGTATATGTAGTAAAAGACTCTATTAAGACCATTGGTAAAATCAGTATTGAGCCAAAGGCAAGTGTTCACTTTACAAGGAACTCTTTGAACAAAACGAATGAGTCTAAATCATTTAAAATGGAACTCCTCTTCCAGTTCTTATAGGTGAGATACTAGGTTCTGAGCCTTAAATGAAATACAAGAAAAAACAGATATCTGAGTAACTAAAAATTATACATAGTAAAAGTCCACTGTCCTTTGCAAGCTGATTCTTTGTTGTTTTGTTTGATTTTTTTTGTTTTTGTTTTTGGTTGGTTGGGTTGGGGGTGTTGGTTTTTTTCTTGTTTTCTTTGTTGTTGTTGTTTTGGTTTAGATTTTTATCTAGGAGCAGCAACATATCCTTAGATAGAAGGAAATATTTTAAGTATGAAAAAAGTATTAGTTTAAACACCAACAAAATGGAATCCAAACCTAATATGAATTATGCATGCATGCATACACTCACATGTGAAATTAAGCAGAAGACATTTAAACAAAAAAATTCTAAATTAGTCCTAAAGTATCATCCATATTGATGAAAACTGATTGAACCTAAACATAAGGATGATTTTTTTTAAAAACTGATGGCTGTAAACTAAGTAGACATGAATAAGTACCATGTACGAGATTTGTAGACTCTGAGAATACAGAAGAAAGCAAGCTTTCTGCTACCAGCACAGCTCAGCAAGCAGACGGTTGAAACGGATCTGTTAGCAGTGTTAGGAGAACACATTGGAGTAGAGCAGATGTGCAGTTCAAAGGGCTTGAGTCGTGAAGAATGAATCAGTCAAATAAAGGAGTGGTGGTGCTGTAGGGGGAATAGGGTAGGAAGTTCCAGAAAACAGTGCTTCAGGAGGGACTGGTGTGAAGGAGACCTTAAAGAAACTATAAGCTCCAACAAGTCCACACTCTGCGCTAATGTTTTTAGGATGTCATGAAGGACTGTTAACCACATTCGATTTGCCTTTTTGGTGTTGACATGAACAGTGGGTTACCAAGGAATGAGGCTAGAGGCAGAAAACCATGCCTCCTAGCCTGCTGAATGAGAGGGGTCAAAGTAGCTCTACTACAGTTCTAACAAGGGATGGCTAGAAATGGAGAGACTTTAAAAGGCACTTCTAACAGAACTTGACAGCTATGGATATGGTGAAATGGAGATAGACAGATTGGTAATTTTCTGGTTTCAGGCTAACATGACACTATGTAGAGTCACAAAAAAAAAAACTGATTTAGACGTAGTCTCGAAGAATAGATAATAGTAATACTTTTGAGCCAGTAATAGAATTTGGCTTAATTTTTTTTAATTTCTGCTTTTATACAAGTTTAGAAAACGAACACACAATGAAATATGGAGTCTTAGATATTAAATGGAGCCAGGTGCATGTGTTTAATTCTAGTACTCCAGAGGCAGATCTCTTTGAGTTGGAGGCCAGTCTGGTCTATATACTGAATTTCAGGACAGACAGGACTACGTAGTAAAATACTGTCTTAAAAAACAAGAAGTCAGAAGTGAGGGCTGTAGAGAAAGTTTAATGACTAAGAGCACTTACTGCTCTTGCAAAAAAAAAAAAATGGGTTTGGTAAGTACATACATTTAAATTCAGGCAAGCATGAACCAAACACATAGACATATGCATATATCTATAAAGTTTTTTAATCAAATGAGCAGAGTGTAGTGATGCACATCTTTAATCCTAACGCTTGGGAGAAAGAAGTAGACAGTTTCAGGACAGCCTAGTCTACATAGTGAGTTCCAGGTTAGCCAGGGCTCTTAGCCAGATCCTTTCTCAAGAGAGAACGCAAATGGTGGAATTTTCATAATTTATCCGCAAGAGGGCAGTAGACACACAAATTCAAGCTTTCATACAGCTTTTCCTCTCAGGTAAGTAATTTGCAAATTGTTTTAGAGTACTAAAAATAGTTGGCTAGCTAAAATGTTTTTAAACTCTTCCCTGGGCTGACTTATCAGGGTTTTCTCTTGCTTTTTCTAAATAGATGAAATTAAGTAATTAATTAAACATATTAAGCTAAGCACATTGTGTTTAGCAGCTATATACTTGGTAGCTGAGCTTTCTTGAGTTGCTTTGAAATAAAGCAGGAGGGAAAACAATGGCTTCTCATGGCATTTCTCAATGTTTTGTTTTAAAGGGCTCTCTAAATACATACAGATTCTGCGATAATGTTTGGACTTTTGTATTGAATGATGTTGAATTCAGAGAGGTGACAGAACTTATTAAAGTGGATAAAGTGAAAATTGTAGCCTGTGATGGTAAAAGTAAGTACTCACCTAATTACTGTGAAAGCAAACTTTGTTGAAATATTTTCTTCTGCTCTTTAATTATCTTGATCTCTCTGAAAACCTCAAGGGAAAGTGGCCAGGTGACCCTCAGATTAAAAACCTAGCTTCAGGATTCTATATCTGACCTCTTACTGACCTTTCATCTGTACACCCAGGTGACACGTAGACACTTAACACAGATTTGATTCATGTGCAAAGAAAATAAGCTACTTCCTAAATTTCCTTCCATTATTTATTTGAAGCAGTCATTAGGTTTCTCACTGCCACCTTGCTCTTTAAGAAAGTAATGTAGTTTTGACCATTTATCTTAAGATTTCTGTGTTGCTGGATAACCTTACACTTTATATATAAGAAGTTAATTATTTTAAAGTTGATTTAAAGTAATCATGAACCTCCCAGTTACAATATGAGATACTCATTTTTCGGATTTGCACATTTTATACAAGAGAATTTTCCATATCAGACCTTGAAGTGTTTTCAGGTCCTCAGACATTGTTAAAGTGGCACACCTCTACCTGGTGCTTCATGGCCGCTTATTTATATTTATTTTTAAATAGAGCCCAAGGCCGTGTACTTGCTGTTTTTGTGTCTAATACTAAGTCATGCCCCAGCCTGTTTTATTGGGGGTTTAATTTAATTTATAATCCAAGCAGCTTGTGTTTAAAGTACCAGTCCCTGGAGTATATAAAAGGGAGGGAGCCATGAGAAGGAAGGCAAAGAGAAATATAGAAAGTAATGTCCCCATTTCTTGTGGATTTTGTTTGTTTTGGTTTTAGTTTTTGAGACAGGATCTCTGCAGCCCTGACCAGCCTGGAACTCACTGTGTAAACCAGGCTGTCTTCAGACTCAGCTTCTCCTGCCTCTGCTTCCTAAGAGCTGACATTAAAGGCATGGGCCACCCTGCCTAGTTATAGTTGGATTTTAAGGAAATATCTAATCACTGAAGAAATGTAGAGAATACAGAAAAGTTCCATATATGTCCCACCTCTACAGATAAGTGTTCACCTTCATAAGTAAAATGATTTTCAAGTATTAGGAATGTATTTTTATAGTAATGCATCTGTGCACAGAGATATGTTTATACATGCATTATTTTTCACATAGATTATTCTTTTTAATATAATTTGTGATGGCTATATAAAATTTTCAGCCTTTTTGACTGATTGATTTTGATTTTTCAAGACTGGGTTCCTCAATGTAGTCCTGGCTGTCCTAGAACTCATTCTGTACACCAGACTGGCCTCGAACTCAGAGATCTGCCTTTCTCTGCCTCTGAAATGCTGGGATTAATGACATGCTACCACACCTGTTCAGGTCTTTTTAAAAAAATTCTTCGAGATGACAAACGGTCCAGGAGATTAGCACCACATATTGACTTACACATCAGAAGTCTAGCCAGGGCTCCTCAGCTGTAGTCGTAGAGACTTCTTTGTATGACCAACAGATGCTTATGATATTTTATTTTTGCTAGGAACAATGTACATTTAGATCACCTTTTATTTTTCATTTCTACAAAGGTGGTACTGTTTCCTGCACTACAAGATTACATTTCTATATTTGAAATAATTTATATTTTCATGTATTTTCTCTTGTAATTTTAGCTAATAACATCATTTTAACCCTTAAGCTTTTAAGTGTTTATTAGGCCATAGAATAAATGCATTAATTGAATTGATATAAATGGGCCAGGTGGCACAGAACTGTAATCTGCTTTATTTGGGACGCTGAAATGGAGATAACAACTTCAAGGTTTGCCTAAGTTGTAGAGCGAGCTCAAGGCCAGCCTGAGCAACTTAAATGAAATCCTGTCTTGAAAGAGTAAAAAGAGGGCTGGAGATAGCATATTGATAGAGGGCTCAACATGTATGAAGTCCTTGCCCTGGGGAAGAAGCGGGTGATGAGCATCATTTCCATAATGAAGATGTTCTGTCTGCATCCTTAGTAGTCACGCATGGCCCTTGAACACTTAAAATGTGAGTAGGGCAACTAAAATATTTTCATCCTATTTCATTTCATTAGCTAATTTGAATTAATTTACATTTTAAACAGCTACATGTTGCTAACCAGTGGCTACTGTACTGAGCAGGAGAGATGTGCATAGTAGAAGGTCAGACTCACTCATTTGAACCAAACAACAAAGCCTCCGAGCCACCTTTATAACAGAAAGAGCCTGGTGTGGATAAATGTGTTAACTTCCAGGATCTTCTGCCTGGTACTTCTTGGTGCTGTTCTTGCTTAAAGATACAAGATAGTATTCCAACCTCAGACAATAAGAAGTAGCAAATTACCTGTGTCAACTCCAGTTAGGTGGTCACTGGGGAGCTGCCTTCATTTAAAGGAAACCATAGTAATTGATCCTCAACCAAGATTTAAATGCTTAAGAAATGGTTGTGGTGGACTCCATTTTTTCTGTAACCACAGGAAAAGATGAAATCATAGACATGGATAAAATATAATTTGGCCTTCAAAAATTAAGTTCAGTCTTCTAAAAATTGGTATCCTAAAATTAAGCTGTGTTTCCACTAAAGCAGCAGAGTTAAGGGCAACAGTAGACAGACACAGAGGGTTGCTGTATTTCCCAGCGGGATGTGACCTGGAAAAAACTTGTTTATACTAGCCCACAGCAAACACTTAGGCTGTATCTTATCTCTGCCTTGGGAAGGAAGCTGTTGACCTTGGCAGGCCTTTCCAGAGTGCCCCTGTCCACCAGCCTCCTCCTCCTTCCACAAACCACTTCTAGTCCCTTTCCTAGTTGTTCCTAAAGTACTGATATTTAGGACTCACTCCTTGACTTGATCTCTTTTCTGTTTCTAGATACCGGTTCCAATACCACGGAATGAGTAGAGAAATTGGGCTTTTTTATGCCACCTTCTATTATTTTCATCACTTTTTGAAGAGAAACATAGAAGAGACTTTTTTTATTTATTCTCACGGTGCAGAAATAACAACACTGTGCTATATATACCTACCCAAGGGTTCCACAGAGAGAAGCATGTGACTCTGTTCTCTTAAATGACCTTTAGTACACAGCATAAAGAAATGTAACTTTTTTTTAATGACAAATCAAAAGTGGTTGCCTTCCTAAGCATATTCTTCAATAAAACTTGTTTTAAAACTTGTTGTGAGTAATATTTGAAGCTGGTTAGCAGGAAGTTGTCAAAATACCAGATAAATTGAAGAGGGACTTGGAAAAGTTGTCCTTTGATTAAAAAAAATTTCCTGTTCACCTTGTCAATTGTAATTTTATCTGACATTGAACATACCAGGGGTGGGGGCGGGGAGCAGACCTGAATGTGGGTGGAATTTTACTAAGAAAATCTCACACACTTTTTTTTTCAAAGAACGTATTCAAAGATAATTGTTGGTGTGAGCAACCAGAACTAGGGGAGTGAGATGAACTTTAAATAACTAGTATAGTAGAACCAAACAGCAGTCCTATGTGTCATGTCACTTATTTTTGACCTGGCCCTTATCAGTGATTATACATTGGTAAATGATCTACATCTTACCAATTACTGGAATTCTAATATTTATTCAAAATCCTGGGGCTGGAGAGATGAATTAGCAGTTAAGAGCACTTGTTCTGGTGCTGGAGAGATGACTCAGTGGTTAAGAGCACTGACTGCTCTTCCAGAGGTCCTGAGTTCAATTCCCAGCAACCACATGGTGGCTCACAACCATCTATAATGGGATCAGATGCCTTCTTCTCATGTGTCTGAAGACAGTGACACACTATACTTATATACATAAAATAAATCTTTTTAAAAAAGCACTTGTTTTTCCAGAGGACCCTTGGTCCCAGCACCCACTTGGTGCCTCACAACTGTCACTCCAGTTCCAGGGGATCCAATACCCTCTTTTGACTTCTGAGGGCTCTAGGCATGCATATGGTGAATATACATACATACATACATGCAAGCAAAACACAGGTCTTTGTTAAAGTCCTAGTATAAATATACAACATCTGTTTCTACATTTTTGTGTACTTGGGGGGAAAAGGTGTCCTTTGTCAAACTAGGAAAATACAATGAAGAACATGACTATAGACACTGGAGTGGCAGATTGATACCGGGTGATTGAGGGATGGATTTGATGCTGGCTTATCCAGGCCTCACATAAAGAAGTGGCCCTTATCACTCAGTAAAAGTGAACATCTGGCATTCCCATGCTACTTGAACTTACACATCAGGATGAAAATTAGTATCAGTAGAGCTGGGGAAAGGGAACTGAAAGACAGCCAAACCTGGTCCTATTTGTACAGCCTGACAAGCTGATATAAAAACTCTGACCCCAACTTTTATCGTAGGCATTAGTTTTGTTTTACATAATGCTATTGTTTTGACTGAGACAATAGCCAAAACTGTCCAAAGATCAGACAAGGCAGACAGGTCACCAAGAGAGATATAGCCATGACTCTGGTAGCTACATTCCTGACACAATGTTAAGCATTCTTAAGGCTGCAGATAAGTGGTTCCTGCTTTATCAAAACTTAAGTGGTACTTGTGACCAAATAAAGGAGTCACATCCTAAAAAAGACTTTGTCTCCGTTATAATTATTAAAGACTTTATTGTTGATGTTGTGTGTGTAATTGGGGACATCAAAGGCAGATGTGTGCCATAGCATACAAGTGGAGGTGAGAGGACAAACTTAGGATGTCTGTTTTCTCCTTCCTTATGTGGGTTCTAGAGATTGAATATACAAATGGTTAGGCATTTTGTGGCTGAGCCATGTTGCCTGCCCCCTATGTTGTGGTTTTGACACATTCCCTTTGTAGGTTTTTCTAGAGGATCATGAAAAATATACCCTATAGTCCCCTACTGGCCTACCATAATTTGGGCATTGTCTTAGTTAGAGTTTCCATTGCTGTGAAGAGACACCATGGCCAAAGCAACTCTTATAAAGGGTTTAGTTGGGATTAGCTTACAGTTTCAGAGGTTCAGTCCATTATCAGGCAGGAAGCGTAGCAGTGACCAGGCAGGCATGGCACTGAAGAAGGAGCTGAGAGTTCTACATCTTGTTCTGAAGACAAACAGAAGATTGGCTCCCACATTGCTAGGAGGAGGGTCTTAAAGCCCTACAGTGACACACTTCCTCTAATAAGGCCACACCTCCTAATAGTGCCACTCCCTGGGCCAAGCATACTCAAACCACCACAGGTACATTCATTAGTATGGATGGGTGTAGGGGTGGAACTAGCCCCAGCAGGTGTCTACTTGTAGGTTCTTCTTGGGGCAGGAGAGGGAAGAGCTTCGGAGGCAGGTAAGACTTGGTCTTATGAGATATACGGGATTAAGACTTTGTGAAATATTTAGGGTTGTACAGTAATAAAAAGTTTACTTATCTAAATCTAAGTTACTATGCTACTGTAGCTGACCTACCTTCTGTGTTCCTCTGAGACCAGAAACTGCAGTCTCTGGCACTTAGCACCTCATCCTAAACAGCAGGAGATTAAGTAAAGGATTAATTGCTAGAGCTTTTTCCCTTTTTCCAGATGCCTCCTGCTTGTGGAGCTAGGGGGAGTTTGGAGCAATAAACTTCAGTTAGTGAACCAGGAGAAAAGAACACTCTCAGAAGGGAAAACCTTTACATAAGCAAATAGCATTAACTCACAAAAGTTCACAAACAGATTTATGTGTGTGAATTTATACATTTCAATTCAAACTAGTAAGGGCCAGCCTACATGCATTCTCACAGTTACATATGAAAACTCCCGGAGTGGGGAGACCCTCACTCAAGTCTCAAGTCTCAGGATGACTCGATCCCAATCCCCCAAGAACTCACATAAGACCGTCTTTGCTGTAATCACATGAGGTTTATAGATAGGAACCAGTGCACTGGGGTCAAGACTCATATCACACACAGGGGCAGAGGAGTTCGACCATAAGTAGCTGAGAGAAGAGGTATTTAAAGGAAGAAGCCACAACCCAAGAGGGTAGGGATGGAGTCATTGGAAAATGTCGAGAATACCAGTGAAAAATCACAAGGAGAAGCTTCCTGTCTCACGATTGCTTTTAAGATTGTAATCTAACTATATGGTCAGCTAGTTTCTGGGAGAAGCTTTCTGTTATCTTTACTAGGTCAGGGTCACCTAAGGGCCGTAAGCACTTTTATCTAGTTCTTGGGAGAGCAGGCTCAAGAAATATGACCTTTTATCTACTCACTGGCCGAGAGCAGGGTCTGGAATTTGAGGTATTTAGGGCTTTTTAGGGGTGAGATAGCATTTCTAAACTTCTGACTTCTTGGCTGTATTTTTTATTTTTTCACATACTTACACACACATCCATACTTACCTAGGCATATGGAGCAAGAAGACCAAGCACCAGTGCAGAAAGCACTCACTCATTCTGGATGAAAAATGAGCTCCAATCTTTATTGCATAGAGAAAGAAAAAGCTTCTACCCTTTTAATGCTAAATGAGGTAAACCTGAGTTTGTAAGAAAAAAAAGCTTGTTCCTTTAATACGACTAAGCCTGTGTTATTATTAAGAAAGGACCTGTTCTGTCCCATGGTAAGGAAAAACCTGCCTACTCCTTCTGCTCTCTGCAGCTACTTCCTTTTTCCTTTTCTCTCTGCATTCTGCACAATGCTCTCTTAGTATTTTTTATGCTACCTCTAGTTTCTAAGTTATTCTGCTCTGCATTCTCCTACTTGCTCTCTACTCCTGTCACAATAATACTCTTACTCCCAATGCCTTCCCTCCCAATGCTATGCCTGTCCTTCTAAGTTCTTCTTGAGTTCAGTTCTGTCTAAAAACTTCTCCTCAGCTCAGTTCCCTCTCACAGCTCAATTCTTCTCAGTTTAGTTCCTCTCAGCTCAGGTCTGACTCTTCTCTTTGTCCTCAACACTTAAACATCTTTCAGAATACACGGTCACATGTTAAAAAGTTCACACACAAAACCAAATCATAAATTGAAATAGAAGTTTACAGCAGAGAGTGTTTGCATGCTTATCCATTAGGAGTAATTATCTGGCTAAACATCCATCACCTGTCACAGCTCCACAGGTTCACTGAAGGTTTAAAGCCATAACTAAGTTATTAGTGGTTTTGTATAGATAAACCTAGTCAATATTTTAGTACCTATAATAAATCATTAGTTCCCTCTTAATGACCTTTGGTTACTTGTTTTACAACCTCTTGGAATGTGCTCTGAGTAGGAGAAAGTCTGGTTACCATCTAAGAGCAATTTACTGGTGACACATGGGAGACTGACAGAGTTCTCTGAAGTTTTGAACTATCAGAAAAGGACCTAATAGCAATCCCACTATTAAAAAAAAAGCTTAATTTTTTTGATATAATTTTATGAATTCTTATGGTATCATCACTAAGACATGTCATCTGTTTGTCTACATAGCATCACTACATCTTCAGAGATCTGCTCCAAAGAGGTGAGCTATTACCTAGTGATTGCTATATAGGTTTAATAATAACAGGAAAAGCATATTAATAGCAGGAATCTTTCCTAAAACGAATTCTCTTACAGCCTTGCCTCATAGGGGTGAATCTGTCACTCCTATAATTGTATAATAATCCGAAGCAGATCATCTCAGGAAGATCACCTGCTAGCATTCAGCTTGTCCTGTTATGGCTCTTGACAATGGACTTCTTAAGTGTTTCATACAACTTTAAAATTCACAGTGCAGATCATGCCCACCCCAAGCACCCTGGAGTACTTGCTTTGCTAAAACTTCTGCTTAAACATGTGCAACCCAGACTGTGAAGATAGCTCAGCAAGTAATTTGTTTCTGCTCAAAATGAGGACCAAGAGTTTGGATCCTTAGAACCCACACAAAAGCCTCTCAAAGGGTACCTGTAATCCCAGCCCTGGTTAGGCAGAGACAGGATTCCTAGAACTTGCTGACCAGCCGGTCTTGAAAGAGAAGCAAGCTCCAGATTCAGTAAGATAGTCTCAAAAATGAAGAATTGAGGAAGACATTTCGCTGTCAGCCTCCAGCCTCCGTGTAAATGCACACACCCACACAAGCACTATATTGCACTCGCACACACACACACACACACACACACACACACACACACACACACACACAAAGGGAAAAACTGTTTCAATAGAATTCTTTTGTTTGAGAACTGAGAGGACACCTCCGGGGGAAAAAGGTCATTATTTCCCCTCTACTGAGAGATACTAAGTTGGCAGAACTATTTAGCCAAATAGCTTTTCATAAATGTGTTAAAAGATCCTTCCCCGAGGATCCGAGTTTCACCCACAATGCCCACATTTGAAAAATGAATAAACAAGGCTCTCACTGAGACCTGAGACTTGCCATGTAGTGGCACTGTAGTGCCATGTGGACTAGGTGGCTATCAAGTCCTGAAACTCCTCCTGTCTAGTGCTGAGATTACAGGTGGACTTCAGCACAGCTGGCTTGTTAAGTGGACTTTAGGGTCAAGTGTTTTTCATGCTTATTAGACACTTTACCTACCGAGGTCTCTTCAGGCCCTTACCGATTGTTCAGTAGCTTCTTACAAGGCAGCACACGGGCTAAGAATGATGAAAATAAGTGTATAGTGTAGTTCAATCCAGATTTCTACATAGAACTGTGTGTGGTGAAATGATCTGAACTTGAGGTTTTGCTCAGAAGCCAGAGTGGCCTCTGTGAGTGGAATTCTTGTGTAAGGCTTAGCCACAACACTCGCCTGCTTTGGCCTTGGCAGATTATTTTTATACACCACGTATCGTGTGACCAACACTTGCTCTGCAGTGTAGTGTATTTTTTTTTATTGCATTTCTATTTAATGTGGAGGTCATCTGTGAATTGGCATGTAGAGGTCAGAGGACAACTTGTGGAAGCCTGTTTTCTTCTACAATGTAGCTCTGAGGGATCAACACATGCTGTCAGGTTTGGCAGCAAGTGCTTCTAGCTATAGAGCCATCTTGCCAGCCCTGTGATATTTAAACTTCTCATGGTGCTAATGGGGGCTCTGCTGGAATTAGAGGAAAGGGTCACACAAGAGACTGCACAAGACAAGGCTTCACAGATTGAAGCTCAGTTGTCGTCAGTGTACAAGGGGGAAACAGTTAGCTTGTCTGCTTTCAGGAGGTAAAGAAAGCTGTGCTTTTGAGATCATCCGGATGCATGCTACTTAAGATCCAGACAAAGAATTGCCTTTTCTGTGGCTTTAATAACTGCTGAGTGATTGGTTGGTATCTGTGGTCATCCCCCTTGAGTCAGAGGTGATGGTATCTTAGTTACTACTCTGTTGCTGTGAAAAACATTATGATCAAGGCAATTTCCTTAAAGAAGGAGGAGGAGGAAGAAGAGAAGGAGAAAGACAGAGAGAGAGAGAGAGAGAGAGAGAGAGAGAGAGAGAGAGAGAGAGAGAGAGAAAGTTGGGTGCTTACTTTTAGAAGGTGAGTCCATGACACCATGGCAGGGACCAGGTAGGCATGACATTGAAGCAGTAGTTGAAAGTTTTACATTCTAATCTACAGCCAGAAGGGGATGGAGGGGGGCAGCAAGACTAGTCTGGCTGTGGACTTTTGAATCCTCAAAGCCCACTCCCAGGGACACAACCTCCTCCAACTAGGCCACACCTATGTCCTCCCCAACAGCTCCAATAACTGGAAACTTGTAATCATTCAAACATATGAGCCTATGGAGGCTATCCTCATTCCAACCACAGTAGTAAATACTTCATCTCTTAATAGTCCTTAAACCTAGTGCTCACAATTTGTCATTAACACATTCTGAAAATCATAAATGTATAGGTATATGAGAAACTATACACAGTCATATGCATACTTTGTGTATAAACACGTGTCTCAACTAAGGAGACCATTTGCAGCATAATAAGGAAATGTGGGTTTGGTGAGATCAAAATACATGACAAGAAGAAGTAGAAAACACTTCATTTCTGTACACCCTGGAGAATCAGCATAGCTTATAGGAGGCCTCAAAATCTAGACATGGAAATCTTAGTCGCTTGGCTAGCTTGCTCTGTCTTCCTTCCTTCCTTCCTTCCTTCCTTCCTTCCTTCCTTCCTTCCTTCCTTCCTTTCTTCCCTCCTTCCTTCCTTTCTTCCTTCCTTCCTTCCTTTCTTTTTTCTTTATTTCTTTCTTTCTTCTTCCCTTCCTTTTTCCTTTTTTGTTTCCTTTCTTTCAGTTATTTTACCCTTTAAGGGAAGACCTATGTCCCTGTGTAGATCCCTGGGCTGGTCTAAAACTTGCTATGTAGAACAAGCTGACCTCAAACTCAAAACAAGTCCTCCTGCTTCTGCCACCTAAGTGCTGGGGTCACTGCTGTGCATCGCCACACATTTGGAGCGTGGGTGTGTGCCCCAGGACATGTTCATGAAGCCAGAGGAGGTCAGATGGCCTACTCTAGTACTCTCCACCTTGTTCCCTTGAGATAGGGTCTTTCTCTGAACCTTAACCTCTCCATTTTACCCAGACTCCCTGGATCCATCCGCCCTGATCCAAACTCTGGTCCTCACTGAGCCATCTCCCCAGCTCTGCACACCTATCTCATTATGGAGCCATTTAATGTTCTTTGTGGATAAAAAAATTACAAAGGACAAAGTTGAAATGCTCCAAAAGGAAAGAGAGATTTAAAAAATGCTCAGACAAGATGTTAAATTAGGTTTAGGAGAATAATTACAGGAACGGGGGGCCCCGGAAGAGGGTATCTTCCACAACAAATCAACAGAGCCTGAAGTTCAGACAGTTGAGCAAGATCTACTGGCTAAGATGCCCGCTCTGGTCACAGATGCAGTTCACCAATCAGAAGTGTTCAAGGATGATGGCGCTCAAGGATGGGTCCAGACTCCTCATATGAGTGCAGGGAAAAAGGGAGATCCTGATAGAAGCTGCTTCCATGGCCAAAAACTCAGTCGGGGAGAAAACTGACCATGAAACCTTACCAGCTAAAAATGAATGCATGAAAATATCCCAGCTATCCTTTGTGGCATTGGTCAACTACAGAAGCAGCTTAAATCTCTGAGGCTCACCAAGGGGCAGCATGCTATGTGGAATGGAGTGAGGACCCACTGGATTAACACGGGCTCTTACTCGTGTGTGTGTGTGTGTGTGTGTGTGTGTGTGTGTGTGTGTGTGTGTGTGTATGCATATACATACACACACTTGGGGTCTACCATTTCAGAAAACATAGAGGGTAAGAAGTGGGTATTAAAAATAGTCGTTGAAATAGTAACCACCACCCAAGGGACAGGTATGCACCAGTACACCTGGTGTCCGTGACCCTGGGCATCCAACACAGGATTTCATGCACGCTAAGGGAGTGTCCTACCAACTGAGTTCTGTTTCAAAGCTTCTTACAAGACTTTACACACCAGGAAGTATACTCTGCAGCATAAAAGACTGAGGGCTTGCTTATTCCAGTACCATATTATGTTAATATCACAATACAGTCTACACAACTGCTTGCTGTCTGCTACTGTTAGAGTCTAAGAGACTCCAAGATAAATTTATTTTATTACATCATTTTAAAAAATGCCTCGGGGTTGGGGATTTAGCTCAGTGATAGAGCGCTTGCCTTGCAAGCGCAAGGCCCTGGGTTCAGTCCCCAGCTCCGAAAAAAGGAAAAAAGAAAAAAAATTAAAAATGCCTCTATGTTGGTAAGAACTCATATGTCTATTTTTTTTTTTGCATGACGTGATAAAATGTTTTATCTTCTGAGTACGTGGAATCCTCCTGGGACTGGGGGTAAGCAAGGTGTTTTACTTTACAGAAGGCGCAGCAGCTTCTAACACGCTGAAAGCATCTCCTGGGCAGCCCCTGGGGCCCCTGTGTACTCTCCACGGAATGCTCTTCCACTCTAAGTCTATGGTGCTTCTGACACTCCAGACCAGGAGGAATTGCCCTTAAGACTGTATTTTGGGGCTGAAGAGGGTTGCCCAGTGGTTAAGAGCATGCCCTGTCTCCACAGAGAGCCTGCGTTAATTCCCAGCACCCATGTCAGCTGACTCACAACCACTTTGAACTCCAGCTTCAGAGCTGCTGATACCCTTTTCCGTTCTCCTCCAGCGCCGACAGGCAGAATATTGGACATGTCGGTGAGTCTGTAAAGCAATTAGAACCCGTGTGCCCAGTCGATAGGAAAGTAACATGGTGTAGTGAATTCACTATGGAAAGGGCACAGAAGTACCCTGGGTTGTGAGTCATGGTACATTCCATGACCTGGGTTCCACTTGTACAGGTGTGTTTACTTTGTAAAACTTCTTCCGGCATATATGGGCGTTTTGTACTTTTCTATATGTATATTATATATATATATATATTCTATATGTATATTCTATATGTATATAATATATGTATATTATATATATTCTATATGTATATTCTATATGTATATAATATATGTATATTATACCTCAGATGATGTGTTAATGAGATGGGTGGCTAGGAAGATGGCTCGAGTTGGTGAAGTGCCTGCCTGGAAAGCATGAGAACTTGAGTTTGATTCCCAACCCATACATTATAAAAAGCCAGGTGATGTGTCATGCACCCTTAATCCCAGCACTGGAGTAGCAGAGACAGAAGGACTCCTGGGGATTGCTGGCCAGCCAGACTAGCAAAGCTGGCAAGCTCCATGTTCAGTGACATACTCTGTCTCAAACAAGGAAGGTGGGGTGTAACTGAGGAAGAAGACTCCAGTGTTCTGTTCTGTCCTTCACCTGTATGGGCAGCCCACCATGTCTGCCCGTCTACCCATGGCTAAGTCTACCCGCTTTGCCTCCAGTCCTGCGGGGGCCTTGTCCCTGGCTCCATTGAAGATAAAGCTTCTATCCTGCTCACTAGCCATCCCTTTCTTCCTCGCATCCTGGCACTCTGGCAAGCCTCTCCAGGATTCCCACATTTTTGCTCTGATTGGATCTCCCCTACACAAAAACACACGATCACTTTTCAAAAGTTCAAGATAACTTCAGTTAGTGGAGGATCTCCTTCCTCCTCAGCTTAAAACAAAACCCCTCAGGTAATTTATCTATACCCTTTTAACCCAGTTTTGCTCCAGCGTTCTCTTCAAATCACCTTCAGTCAGGTTCTTGCCTCCTCACGCCACACACACTGATCTCTATCAAGGTCATGAGGTCACCATCACACTTTTCCTTCCAGTGACCACGTCTTCATCTGCCCTGACCTCCTCTCATTTCTGAGACTGTGATAAAACACCCTTTCCATTAAAGGGTGAAAAGGGCAATTAAAAGGAGGAAGGGGTTATTTGGCTTTCGGTTCTAGGTTACAGTCCATCACTAGGGGCCAGTCAAGGCAAGAACTTTAGGTAGCTACTGGCATCAAATCCACAAGGAAGAACACAGAGCAGGAATGCTTGCTGGCTGACTGGCTGACTGGCTGACTGTCTTAGCTCTCAATGTTTCCTCTTTCTTTCTTTTCTTCTTTCTTTCCTTCTTTCTTTCTTTTCTTTTTTCTTTCTTCCTTTCTTTCCTTTTTCATTTCACTGTGTTGCCCAGCTGGCCTGAAACTTGCTATGTAGTCCAGGCTGGCCTCAAACTCAACAGAGGGTCCCCTGCCCCTGCCTCCTGAGTTCTAGGAGTACAGAAATCTCTCCACTCTTGTATGGCTCAGGACCTCCTGCTCAAGGAATGGTGCCACTGACACTAGATTAGATTGGGTCCAATTAACTGAATCGACTCCCACAGACACACCCACAGCCCGATCCAAGGCCCATAGTCCTTCGCTGACACTCCCATACAGCCCAGAAGACACTCCCCAGAGACCAAATTGATGGGGCTGCCCAATTGCTAAACTGATCAATCCCTTTTCTTTAGTAGGTATCCAACTGGCCTTCCACTCCATTCCATGCAAACTAGCTTCCTTGATGTTCTGAAATTTGGCCTGGGCGATCCTGCTGCGAGGCTTTAAAAGTCTCTCCTTTTGGCCTAGAATGTTCTTCTTTCATTAACCTCCATGGATTGTCCCTAGCCTGCTTCAGACCTCTACTAGAAAATGATGTTTTCACTGAGGGCCTCCTCAACCACCTTAGAAAATGTGAAACGTCCTCATACAGCTGCACCCTGCTCTCCCAAGGTCTCCACCACGCCCTTCAATTTCTCTCTAGCACTTGGCACTTTTAATAATTAATGGATAATGTGAGTGTGGGAACTTTCACATTTTGATGACTGTTGTATTCCCAGTGTCCATAACAATGTGTGGGACCAGCCAGGTGACTGATCAGGTCTTGCCACAAAGCCTCGTACCGGAGTTCACTCCTGGAATGAACACAGTGGAAGGAGAGCACCTACTCCCCACACAGTCCCCTGACCACCACGCCCAAGCCATCCCATGTGTGTGTCCTGCCATGCCTCCCTCCATGCACAAATGAATAAATGTGTGGCAAGCACCAAGAACTCGGTTCACATGAGTGGAATGAATTGTTTTATTGGTTGTCAGCACATCAAGGTTTATGAAGAATCATAACATGTTCTACCTTTCCAATAAATTCCAACTGAGTGAGAAACATACAGATAGACCTTTGGTTTGGTCAGTGAAGGTGTTTTAAGGCAGGCAAGATGTTAGTCTCTCCATTTTTAAACACCTTATCTGACCTCTCCAACTAAAATTAGAAGCCCCAAAGTTAGCAACTGCTTTCTCTCTCTCTCTCTCTCTTAATAAACTTTCCCTAAACCAAGAACAAAAAGAATGAGCAGAAAAATGTTATTATCTTGCCCAATCACAGGCTCTGGCCTGTTAGTTAAACAATTAATTTTAATTGTTTAAACTTACTTAACCAATTAACTTTAAATGGGCAAGCAAAGTTTGCACAACAAAAGCTGGTGTACATGGGAATTTGCGTATCTTGGGGCAACCACATCTTGGGGTACAGAATTTAGCATTTGAATACCTAAGAGCACTAGGCCCATGGGCAAGATGTTATTCTCTCCATTTTTAAACAGCATATCTGACTTCTCCAACTAAATTAGATGCCCCAAAGTTAACAACTGCTTTGTCTTCTCTTAATAAATGTTCACTAAACTGAGAACAAATAGAATAAGCAGCAAAAACTTATTTAGAACACAGCTCAGGGATGGCCGTACATCAAAATGAGGAGGAAACTTGAGCCTTGGAAGGTGCCACAAGTATAAAGCTCCAGTTGCTTCTGGGGCTTTCCCTTTCCAGAGAAGGGTTAATGAAACAGAGAAGACTCAAAAAGGAAAGAGCAACAGATGTGCTGGCTTACCCATGTGACCTTGAAAGAACACCAAACAAACCAGGTGAAGTGTGATGCTTCTGATTTGATGACCTCATCCTATTGAACAAACTATTTTCGTCCACCCAACATACTTTCTAGAGAAAATTTTAATGCTTGGGAAAATTACCAAAACATTGCAGGCCCTCAGCCCAGTAGCTTGAATGTATTTCTGTGAAAAGCTGCTGCTCCGTTTATTACCAAAGCTTTGCGGGAGGCTTGACTCTGAAGAATCTGGCTTCTCTCCTCAGGATATGTGTCTTCGGGAAGGTGTTTCTACACACATCCCACAGGCCAGCAACCCCTCTACTTTCCTCCTGAGGGAAGGGCCAGGAATAATCACAGCTGCCAGCAGCAGATTTCATGACAGTCACCTCTGAGGTAAGGCTGCAAACAAAGACTTAACATTGCGGTGTTGGGTGAGTTTGTGGTGACAATGCCCATGCCCACAGAGGCCAATCTTTAAAAAAAGAGAAGAAGAAGAAGTTGCTCACTTTGAAATAGAAATTCCACTAGGCATGGAGGAGACAGCCTGGTCTACAGAGTTCTAGGACAGTCAGAGCTATATGGGGAAACCTTTCTTGAAACCAAAAAGGGGGGAAAAAAAGACATTCCCATCACCCACTAACTGTTAAAGGGACAAGGGCTACGGTTGAAATGAAGAAGCCTGTTGACAGTCTAACATATCGATGGGAGCCTCATTCAAATTACGCAAGTTAATTTGTACATAAACCCCTCTTCAGGGGCACACACACAGAAAGTCAGCTAAACCAAGTCAAAGGTTCTGCCTATAGTTTCTAGTGCCCCCTGCTGGTTACAGAATAGAATGCATACTGGCCAAATTTGAGCTCTGGGTCTTCAGAGAGGAAGTGATTTCACTGGGGAATGTGTTCCTGTAAATTTACATATTTTAGCATTTGTACATATGTATTTACACACATCCCTGCGTCCCCACAGGGAAAGGCACAATCTACAAAGTGGCAAATAGTGAGCCTGATATTTACATAATGAAATCAAGAAACTTTGATTTAAGAGGTTTAAACACAGAATCTCAGGCATCTTGGGTTAGCACAACGGTTTCCTTTTACTCCCCAGCCTAAGCATTAACAGTGCAGCTTCTACCCCCACCCCCACCAAACTGAACTCCAGTGAATTTGGCTGCTCGGTACAGGATGCTAAGCTTTGGCCATGAAGCTACCTCTCTCCTAAACACATAATAGCAAACTAGTTAAATCACTCTGTTTTTCCCCTTATGGAAAATTCAGTCTACCAATGAAAGCAAAACTAGGAAGGCTCTCGCTAGCAAGACAATTAACTCTGTGATTCCGTTGGCTATCAGCTTGCTATGGAGACTTTCTTACCAGCCACTACACTAACTGTCCTCAACGTACGAGTAATGTCTCACACATTTTACCTGTTTACATTACTTCTGAATTCATAGACAACACTGTAAGGGTAGGATTTTGGTTTAGAAGCTATTTATTTTAAATTAACAATACAAAAGAGGAGGGTTCTTTGCACTAAAGTTCCCCTCCCAAGACTAAGCCAGGGGAATTTGAAACAAAGTCTCTGTAGAGAACCTGACAGGAAGCCTTCAGCCAGAATCCAGAGTCCCTGGCCACATGTCCCCTCCGTCACTTTCCCAAGTAACAGTATTTCTTTTTCTAGCTCTGTGAGGAAGCTAAAGAAAGCCTGTTGGGGAAAGAACTGGAGAACGGCCACATTCACCAGCAACAGCTCACAAGGGGCAGAGGTCTACTTACCCACTGTCCAATTGCAGCCCCTCATCCTGAGGGACACATGGAGTCTTGAGCCCCAGCTGCCTACCCCACATTGCCCCAGTAGGTCCTGGCATTTTCCTGCCACACAGGTAACAATCATCTTGCAGTGAGTCTCATAACTCGGTCCCATAGATGGCTTTGTGACGTAAATATTCTTCTAGACACTGAAGAACATTGTCATCCACCTTTGGATCAAACTTGTTGGCCAAGAGGTGATGGTTCTGAAGTATCCAGTGCAGGTCCCCTGACCCGTAAACACAGATAGCCCGCTGGTGGATTCCTGAGCAAGACGTATAAGGCGCCCCATTCTCAATGTCTCCCTCATGGTCCTGCCACTTGGTTAGTCTTGCAATGGATCTCATGTCTGATAGGTCAAATTTGGGGTGCAAGGGATCTGATCCAGGCATCCATGAGGCACGCTGGAGGGTGGCCCAAAGGTGCTCATCAGGACTGTAAGTGTCTTTTACCCATTCGATCAGTTGCCGGGCTTTTGAGTTACTTAATACATGTTCAATGAAGTCTCGAGAAGCCACCATGTAGGCATTGCCAGTGAACATGGTTATGTTGTTAGGGGGCGGGGTCTTCTCCTTGCTGGTTCTGTATAGTGTGTCGGCCACCTCATAGTGGTATTTCCAACGGAACGTTTTATGTGGAGGTGGTACCTCTGACTCCATGCTGTTCTGCCCATTCAGTAGCTTGAGGGCCTTGACCATCTCGGCATTGGTTTTGATGGGGAAGTCTGTCCCACAGGTGTTCAGGAGGTACTCCCACGGCACGGGGCTCTGGAGCAAGTCTTCCATGCAGTTCAGATCAGCCTGCACTCTGGACCAGGAGGCATAGACCACTGACACCAGCTTATTAGCTATGAAGACATTGGGGAAGCATGACACAATGGCCCTGACTGCCTGCTGAAAAGTTTCTGAAGACTTCTGGTCCACATGGACACAGTATATGTTCTGAGGGGTGTACACAGCTCGCAGCAGCCTTTCAAAGTTCTCAATCTTCTCATGAATCACCATGGAGTACGCAATGGGGAAGTTGGCCTCTTCTTTGCTCAGTGGGACCTGTATAAACTTCCTCTGGGTCTTGAAGTGCTCACAGTCTGCCGTCATGCTAAGGTAGTCGGCCTCTGTGAAGGACTGCCGCTTCCTCTTAAGTTCCAGGTTATTCAGCAGAGCCTGGGTCACCGCTTTCTGTTCCCCTCGGATGACCCCTGAACAGTTGATGGAACTCTTTGCTGGCAGCTCCAGGGTCTTGTACAGGAGGTCCCTGCAGTACTGGCTTTGAAATTCCTTTGAGTCCAGATCCATGACATCGAAATCACACTTCAATCTGAGGGACAGTTTCAGGGCAATGATAGCCAGCAGCATGTAGCAGCCCAGGGTCCACCCATGATAGTGCCAACAGAACCTCCTCCATGAAACCATCTTCACAGGTGGGAACCATCAAGCCTCGCCCAGCAGAGGAGTGGGTGGGCTCTCTAAACAGAACAAAGAGTCTCTGGTTATAAACCAACTAAACATAGTCCCAGGAATGTCAAAGTTCAACTCCAAACTTCTGACGGCAAAAGAGATCTCTTCTCCTGAGAAATAGCTTGGTGAAAACCAGGCAAGGAGCCCATCCACCAGGCTTACCGGGGGAGACTTAAAATTGCCCTACAAAGCAGGCAGCCCAGACTGCCACGGGGACCAGTTCCACCTTTATCTCTGGACAGAGGGAAGCATGGGGCTGGGCTCTCCGCGTTAAAGGTGCATTAGCTGGTGGAAGTACCCACCCTCATCCCCTCCCCAGCCCTTGCTGCCCTAGAATGAACTGTTATCCAGGTCTGGAAACAAACGACCTAAAATCGACTCTGCCATCAGTTCCAGACTCAAGCCCCTTTAAGAGGAAGCAACATTTCTTGCTTCCGTTTGTAAATCTCTACCTTAAGATTCTTCACATCCCATATCATTCAAAACTCAGATCCTGTCTCTGGCTAACCTTTCATTTTAAAATATCCTTAAAGAAACACTAAATAGCTGGACATGGTAGCTCACACCTCCTAGCACTCAGGAGGCAGAGGCAGGCAGACTTCTGAGTTTGAAGCCAACCTATCTTCATAGTGAGTTTCAGGCTAGCCTGGGCTAGATAGAGAGACCCTTGAGTTTCAGGCTAGCCTGGGCTACATAGAGAGACCTTGTCTCAAACCTATCTTCATAGTGAGTTTCAGGCTAGCCTGGGCTACATAGAGAGACCCTGTCTCAAACCTATCTTCATAGTGAGTTTCAGGCTAGCCTGGGCTACATAGAGAGACCCTGTCTCAAACCTATCTTCATAGTGAGTTTCAGGCTAGCCTGGGCTACATAGAGAGACCCTGTCTCAAAGAAACCAGAAATTAAAAATGATGATGATGATGATGATGATGATGATGATGATAGAAAATAAAATATAAAGCAATTCGGTATTGTCTGAAAATTAACAGCAGTCAAATGCTATCTCTAATTCAAACTCTATCTCTACACAGAGGGGAGCCTGGTTGTACACACAGGTTATTTATTAGCCTGTGGACTAGGGTCATTTCTGTACACCGTAAAACTCACAACCGACTAGTCATCACTAGGCTCTTTTTATGACAGATAAACAGAAGCTGAGCTCTACTCAAATATCACTCATGTTAGAAGACTGGAGACTTCTCTCCGTTCTGCCTTCCCGAGTCTTTATGTCTATGAGGGAGCCTGGTGCTTATTCCACAAACCTACTTTTTAAATACAACGCAAGGTCTGAATACCACCAAAGAAACCAGACTTAGAGGGGAAGACAATCCACCACCACCACCACCACCACCACCACCACCACCACCACCACCACCCTCCTAAAAAATAAATTAAAAGTATAACACACCTTCAGCAGGTTCTTTTCCTCTGATCCATCTCTTTGGGAACATAAAATTATATCCTTTTCAGTAGTAACTCTTGGGAATAAGATTTAAGAAGGAAAATGAAGAAAGCTCTCACCTTTGATACCTTCTTGGCTGCTTAGGGGAGTTCTCTCCAACGTTGTGAGTCTGTGGAGTGAAGGTTAGTTTGGTTCTACGAGGTACAAATTAACACTTTGCCTTCTTACCTCCCAGACTCCAAGGAGCTCAACGCTCCTGTTAGACCTATGCAAAGGAGAGAGCAGCAGGTGGCTCTGTCACTCACCTTTTGACTTCCTGTTCTCAGAAAAGGGAGTGAACTAGGCAAACCATTCAGGACTGTGTTCTCAAGCACTAGTCATACTGGGAGGTGAAGGAGACGGGGCAGTGCTGGCCACCTCTGAGAAAGCAATAAAGCATTTCGATCAGAAGGGCCCAGTTTCTGCCTGTGCTCTCCTGCCCTGACACTATTCACTAGAAACTCAGTGTTCATGCAAGTCTTTTCCTCTCCCACCCAATACACAGCTATCATAGATGGACCTTGTCTCCTTTAGTTTGGGAGTAAAAATGTCACTCCTTGTACTCCTGGGACATCTCAAGAGGCAGAGATAGCATAAATACCATAGGATTTTTTTTTCTTATTTCTCTCTCTCCTTCTCCATCTCCCCCACTACACACACACACACACACACACACACACACACACACACACACACACTCCCTTGTTTTCAAGTAATATGACCCTACACATGTAAGACCTGAAACGCCACTAGAAGACTTAGATCTAGTAAACACCCTGTACAAAGGAGGAAGATACAAAATCAACAACTCACTGTAAAAAAAAAAAAAAGTCAGGAAGCCAGTACCAATCATAACAGCCTCAAAACCGAACAAATCCAACAAGGACTAAAGCTTAGTTAACCAAAGACATTAACAATCCGGAGGATGAAAAGAAAGAGTTGGCCGGGCATGGTGGTGATGGAGCCGTTAATCTCATCACTCAAGGGGCAGAGGCTGGTGGATTTCTATGAGTTCAAGGCCAGCCTGGTCTACAGAGTGAGTTCCAGGTACCCAAGGCTACGTAGTGAGTCCTTGCATCAAAAAGACAAATGAAAAGAAAGTATTAGGCGCTAAATGTATGCTAGGTTTCCAGCACCAATGTATGTACAGTAAAGAAACTGCTGATGTGACAGCTCCATGGTATGGGTGAGGGAAAGGTTTTTTGAGACAGAGAGGAAGAGGGGGAGGAGGAGGGAGAGAAGGGGAGAGAGAAAGAGAGAGGGGGGAAGAATGGACATGACCCTGAGAGAGAAAATATCCAGATACATCTGGAAGAGTTCTAAGAAGAAACTAACAAGTTGGACCTGGCCAGGGCTGGACAAGGGTGACGGGAGGGGCAGAGGGAAAAGCTTTGTCCCTTATAAAGAGGATGGAAGCCTGGGGAAGTGACAAGAGCTAGTCTGAAATGTCTAACAATTAGGGACTGAGGAACCCTGGAGGCCAGCATAGACATTGGTATGCAGCCACAGATAAATGTCAATGGCGTCATATGCCCCTTCTGCCAGAGGCAAGGAAAATGGCTCCTTTTGGCAGATTGGAACTTGCTTCTTAAGCCCCTGAGGAATGCTGGCTTTTATCTAGAAATTTTCCTGTAGTCCAGCTTGAGCTCATTTCTAGACATATGGACAGCCTGACGTATAAGCACACACTGTCTGGGACCAAACATTAAAGAAAGACACTTGAAGATACAAAGGCTTCACATGTTTGGCAGAATATTGAGAAAACTTCCATTTAGAAAAGTGACTTACAAATTCTTTGTAATCTTCATCTAAATCTGAATGGAATTCTAAAGAGAAATGTGGAGGAGGGACCTCTAAAATTTATGTGGAAACACAAACGGCCAAAAGAATCCCAAAGTGAGGAATAAAACCGCAGGCACTAGAAATAGCAGAATACCTGACTTCAAAGTATACTGCAGAGACATTGTCATGAAAACAGCGTGCTCCTAGTGTGAAACAGACAGCAGTACAAGGGAAAGAAGATTTACAATAAGTCTACACTAAGCTCCGTGTGAAAGGCAGGTCTTTAATTACAGAACATGGGAAGCAGAGGCAGGTGGGCCAGCTCGCTCTACAAAGCAAGTTTCAGTACAACCAGGACTACATAGAGAGACCCTGCCTCAAAACAAAATGAACCAAAACAAAACAGAAATCTACAAGGAAACTGTCATCGGATTCTTGATATAGAATGGCCAAAAGTCTGCATTAAAGAAAGACAGCCTCATTCACGAGCGGTGCTGGGAAAAATGGGAAGCTGAAACTAGATCATTATCTCCCATCTCCCAGAACAGAAGCCAACTTAAAACAGGTAAGAAGCCTTCATGGAAGATCTGAAACTTTGAACCGTCTAGAGGAAGGGCAAGATTTTAGAAATAAGATCAAAAAATTGACTGACAGGTTTAAAAACTTCTGCATAGGGGCTGGAACGGTAGCTCAGTGACTAAGAGCATTTGCTACTCCTTGAAGAGGACCAGAGTTTTGTTTGGTTCCCAGTGCCCACAGCTGCCTGTAACACCCTCTCCCGAGAATCCAGCGCCCTCTTCTGGCCTCCATGGTAACCTGCACTCACATGGCTTATACTCATACAGACACATAACAAAAAACAAATCTTTAAAAAGAAATTCAACAGTAAATAATTTAATCAACAAGTGGGCAAAGAACTTAACAATTTTCCAATTAAGGAATACAAATAGCCAATAAACACACGAGAAAATGTACCCATTCGTTAACCATCCATGAAATGCAAATCACCGAGATTCAATCTTACTCCAGTTGGCATAACCAGAATAAGAAAACCCAGAATATGTTGGCAGGGTTGGTGAACCCTTGTACATTGATATCGAGAATGTAAATTAGTCCAGCCACGATGGAAATCACTATGCAGATTCCTCAAAAGAAAAAAATAAAAGTGGAACTATATGACCCAGCTATACCATTTCTTAGTATATACCTGGAGGTACCAAAGTCAGCTTACCATGGAGACACTTGCAGACTCATGTTTATTGTATCACAACTTACAACAGCCAAGTTAAGGAATCCACCTAGATGCCCATCAATAGATGAACAGAAAAGGCGGGCTCATAAAGGCAGGTACAGCCTGTAAACTCTGTCATGGGGAGGGCACCCGGAATGGGGGTTTATGGAAGTAACAAGGGGCTATTAAGGATATGGAAGGACAAAGCAAATACGGGGGGAAACACAAGGTAATATAATCAAATGAGTATAATCAAAGCACTTTACGTACATGAAATGACATAATGAGACTCTTTACTTTGCACAGTGTACACTAATTTGAAAACTTATTTGCCCAAAATCAAGAGTCCCTTATGTCTGCTTATGGTGGCTATAGAAACCGGCGGGTCACAGAAATACCCACAGCTATCCAGGGGGTAAGTCTCATTTGAAGCTGCGTGTGGCTTATAGTCTAAAGAATAAATTGCGCTAGGGGATATTGGTCTTCACTGAAAACCTCTGATGTGGCTTTTACAATGAAGTGTGGGCAATGTCTTCAAAGCTGCTGGCATTTCCTCAACCCCATATGTCTCTAACAAAGGGCAGTTTCCCCTGACAAATGTCTGAATAAAAACAATTGAATATGTGGGACTTATCTAGGAGGTTGGGCACACAGATCTGTGGCAAACGTGAAGTTCTGGGTCTAATCACCAGCACCCCAAACCCAAAGGAACTAGGTAATAACTGTTATGGGGATGACATTCAGGCAGGAGCCATTGGAAGTAGCTATTACTCTACCACTCCTTGGCTGGAGAAATCAAGAAATGGAGAATAGCGAAAATTGAAGTTTGCGTAGAGAGCCCCTAGAGGCTTAAACTTGGAGCTCCGAGGAAGGGAGCACTGCTCAACTAGAGCTAAGGTCTCTAAGCTCGGCTGCCCGAGGCTGAGATCCAGACCTCTTAGAGGTGGCAGGGGTCATTCCTGTAAACTGGTCCTAGTTCAGGTACAAAAATAAAATGAACGTCTTTCGAGAGGTCAGCAGGCGTTGACAAGGTGATGCTCAAGCCGGAAGTAGAAAAAGAACCGGAAGTCTCGCCTTCAGCCTAGCTATCTCATACTAGCGTCCTCTACTGGTAGAGCTTAGCAAGGATACGTCTGGCAAGCCAGACTGGTTTTCAGTCCTGTTGCCAGTGTCACAGACTGGGGAGGCCGTCTGGTCTGGAGACTGTAAATGTATCATTTCTGCTATGCTCAGTGCAGGAACTGATTTTTTTCTTGTCTTCCCAGCACTTTCTGATCAGAGATGGAAACCCACCCAAAGCAATTGGAGATGTGTAGATTTCTCAGCACCCATTCTGTCATTGGCCCAGCTTCATGGGTTTTGTCTTCTGCTAGCTTCCGGGGTTTATCCTCGTGACTTTTCATTGTTGGCTTATAAAGATGTCTGGGGCAAAAATATTAAAACATAAACACCTGGCTCCAAAAACCCAAGCCTATAAAATCCCTCCAGTATCTCTTTAGATGGCTTTTCTCGGCTAGTCAGTCTCTTCTAGTTGCTTTTCTCCCAAAAAAACAAAAAACAAAACAAAACAAAAAAACAAAACAAAAAAAACTGCACCGTGCAGTCAATAAAGAGAATATATTTTGAATATTTTATTCTGAATATAACCCAAGTAGCCACTCTTACTTGTGAAGTATATGTGAAAATCATGTTAGCCAGTTATGGAAATATTTTGTGGAGATAGTCTGCGTGTTAGTGATACCACATGCACAGTAGTGAAAAGTAAACCTAGGGCTTGGCTGAACAAGCTGGGTCTGGAACCTGGTTCTGACGGTTTTTGCCTGGAGCAAATGCTTCTATCAGTCTGGGACCTGGTGACATCTGCACCACGGGTACCAGCATTAACACCTGTCTTACAGGCTTTTTGTAATAACTATTTTTTTTTTAAGATTTTTTTCTTGGACTGGAGAGATGGCTCAGCGGTTAAGAGCACTGACTGCTCTTCCATAGGTCCTGAGTTCAATTCCCAGCAACCACATGGTGGCTCACAATCAGGTCTGGTGCCCTCTTCTGGCCTGCAGGCACATACACGCAGGCAGAAAGCTGTATGATGTATATATACATAATAAATAAATAAATGTTTAAAAAAAGATTTTTTTCTTAAAAGTATGCACACGGTTAAATTTATATATATATTTGGGATGTGTACTTGAGTGTAAGTGCCCAAGGAATCCAAAAGAGAGTATCAGAGTCACCCCTGGACCTGGAGTTTTAGGTACTTGTAAGCTTCACGGTGAGAGTGCTGGAGGTGGAACTCAGGGCCTCTGCCAGAGCAGGGTTTGCCTTTAACTGCTGAGCCACCTCTTCAGCACGTAGAGATTTTTTTTTCTTTAAGTATTCAGGTGTATGTCTGTGTGTGGGTATGTGCATGTGAGAGCAAATGCCTTTAGCAGCCTTTAGAGGGCGTGAGATCACCTGGACCTAGAACTACGGGTTGTTCTAAGATGCCTGATGTGGGTGCTGGGAACTGAACTTGGTTGCTCTGTGGAAGAAGCACGTGCTCTTAACCACGGAGCTCTCTCCCCAGCCCCCGCATGTGCTCTTAACCATGGAGCTCTCTCTCCAGCCCCCGTTGTAACAACAACTCTTGAAGAGCTTGGCCCATGTGACCTCACCCTGGCCATCCCTCAGTAAGGATTATCACTAAATTGGCTCCAGGGTCAGCACGCAAAGACCAAATTTACTCGCGGAATAACTCGAAAGGTGTGAATAGCATCTGTGAGTCTAGACCAGTGGATCTCAACCTGGGGAGTTGAAACCCTTTTGGAGTTGAAAGGCCCTTTCACAAGGTCTATATCAGATATCCTGAATATCGGATATTTACATTAGAGTTCATAAAATAGCAATGTTATGGTTATGAGGTAGCAATGAAGGTAGTTTTGTGGCTGGAGGTCACCACAGCATGAGGAATTGTATTAAAGGGTCACCGCGTTAGGAGGTTGAGAACCGCTGTCTAGAACACAGTACTGATAGCTGTGATACAGTGAGGGACGAGACCCAGATTTCACCTACCCTCCTGGACAGAGAGCCAGGCATAAGCTGTCGCTGTCACACCTCCGGAGAGAATGAGATCAGGGATGAGCTGCAACTGGCTGTAGCAGGGATAGGAGAGGGGACAGAAAGCGTGCAAAGGGACACAGGAAGACAGGGACCAGGACACCTGCAAGGGATTTGGAAGACATGTGGAGAGATGGTCGGTGAATCCCACATTAATTTCACGTTGGCTCTGAAAGGAAGACATAACGCTGGCAAGAAAGAAAAGGGCCAGCTCCTAGCTGGACTCCCAGACACATCTCAAAGGCAATAGCCATACCTTAAGGATGAGGTCCGTCACTGGGGTCCTTCGCCCCTCTGAGGACCGAAGATGGAACTGAATGAGCCTGAAGGTGGTCTTCCAAGGTCTGGGAAGACAGGAAGATACTTAGAAACGTCTTTTTAAAACATGACTGCATTCACCAACCAGGAGTATCCTAAATGAAAGCTACACATGCTGAGTACAGAGTGGGCTTAGTATCCCCACCATGATGATCATCTTGCTGCTGCTTCTGAAACTCTTCCTAGCCAGACTTCCAAATTCTTACCTCCCCACCCTAAGTTTACCCTAAGTCTGTATATCAGGGAAACAAAAATCAGTGTGTTTCTGTGGAAGTCTAGTTGTAAGGAACGGAAATAATGTGCCAGGCTCATCATGGGGGATCCAGGAAGACAGCGAGGTTTAGTATTAACCTCCATGGAGGTTCAGGGGATACTACAGACCCAACAGAACAGCAGCCAAAAAGGGCCCCGGCCTCAGGACTCTACCCAGCTGGCACTGAATTTGTATCAGCAATCACACTTACCATTTAATTTGCTGCGGCAGGATTTGCTTGGGCCAGATGTGAGCTTCAGGGTCATAATTTTTGCTTCTGCTTCCTCTCAGAGCTTAGTCATAGGCAGTAGAATTCAGAGGCTTTCCAAAACAAAGGGGTTGTTTGCAGAGTGGGTCATGGGTGTCAAGAGTTGTGGGTAGCAAGGGCAGTCCCAGTTTTCTTTACAGAGGAGGCTGTGACTCAAAGAGGCAGTATCTCAAGCTAGATACGCAGGAAAACCAAGTCTGTGTGTTTCTAGTTACACTGGGGCTGGAGTTTTAAGCAGGATGAAGACAGAGGGGAGTAGGATGATGAAGCTGGAGGAAGGGCGTTTTGAACTCTAATCTCAGAGACTCAGGATAGAGTCCCTGGCCAGGGAAGTAGTTAACAGACCCAGTGACATCTACTTTGTAAGATATAACAGTGCAAGCTTGAGGCTGGACTGATGGCTCCGTGGTTGAAAGCACTGGCTGATTTTCCAGGGGACTCAGGTTCAAGTCCCAGAACCCACAAGACAACTCCCAAACTGACTGCAGAACTCCAGTTCCAGGGGGGATCCAACACCCTCATCTGGCCTCTGTGGACACTGCATACAAACAGTGCACAGATATATATTCAGGCAAAATATCCATACACATAAAATAGAAAATATGGAAAGAAAGAAAAGAAGGAAGGAAGGAAGGAAGGAAGGAAGGAAGGAAGGAGGGAGGGAAGGAAGGAAGGAAGGAAGGGAGGGAGGGAGGAAGGAAGGATGGAAGGAAGGAGGGAAGGAAGGAAGGAGGGAAGGATGGAAGGAAGGAAGGAAGGAAGGAAGGAAGGAAGGAAGGAAGGAAATTAAAAGAGCATGTTCTATTGTCCTTTAATGAGTATCAAGGGCACCTGGTAGCTCTTTCTCCCCCTCCCCCCTCTACCTTCCACTCCTGGACACACCCCACATGGCCAAGGGTGAAACAGAAAAAACTTCCAGGAAGTAAAGCACAAAAATCCACACATCTCAGAGCATCTGTTCCCTGCACACGGAGGAGTCAAGAAGTAAGAGGGATGCTCAACCCAACCAGCAACGTCTTCCTGTGCACTTGGCCAGAGTCACTCATTCACCAGGTCATAAAGGGGCCTTGGTTCTTCTCTCTCTATCCTCCTGGACTGTACAGTTCCCAGTTGCCCCTGTTGCTTCTGTGTACCACACCCAATGGTGGCCACACCCATGCTGTTTTCAGGCGGTCTCACGCCAGCTCATTTCCCTCCCTATACTGTCGAGAACTTTCCAAGGACAATGACCGTGTGGCCCCTATTTTACCTTCCCAACAAGAGACAAAGAACTCACTTTGCTTTTGCTGGCTGTCTTGAGCAGTCATCTCAGCATCCTAGGAGAATGAGCAACCTCTCAAATCCTAGAACTGTGGCTTATTGATAAATCTATGAATTCATAGACAATGGCTCCCTGAAAAGCCACACACACACACACACACACACACACACACACACACACACACACACACACACACACACAGAGAGAGAGAGAGAGAGAGAGAGAGAGAGAGAGAGAAGCCAAAATATTGTAACTAACACAACATTAAATGGATTGACTTTTTACTTAACAGACCATTCTTAAAGACATGGTTTCTCTCACTTTATAGCCTAGGCTACCCTAGAATTCCATCTTTCTGCTTCACTTTGGAGTGCTGGGACTACCAGTCAATGTACCTCAATGCCTGGTTATTAACCAACATTCTCTGAAGTCTCCCAAGATGGGATTTGAAGCTGTGTTAAGACTGACATTAAGCTGACTCCTTTTGGGAAGTGACCTTCTGAACAGACCCAACAGCAGGTGATGTGGCCTATGGGCCCTGTTTGATCCTTTCATCCACTCCCATGACCTACAGTCCTTCTGAGGGAGAGCTGCCAAGCTGAGGTACATCTGAAAGACTGATGACCTCAGTCCTTGTTCATGAGGAGCTCAGAGTCTTACATTAGCGGAAGCCCTTGAGAACAGATCATTATAAAGCCATGTGCAAGGTGAAGAGATATGCACTGGATATCATGGAAGCCAAAAGGTGAAGAGTAAAGAGACAATTCTGAGAACTATAACTGCAGGATGACCAGATGGCTCAGTGGATAAAGGTGTTTGCCTGATGACCTAAGTTTGGCCCCTGAAACACACACACACACACACACACACACACACACACACACACACACACACACATGGCAGAAGGAGAGAACTGACTCCTGAAAGCTGTCCTCTGACTTCCACACAGGAACCATGGCAGAAACATGTACATGCACACACACACACACACACACACACACACACACACACACACACACACACTGATGTAACTCACAAGGTATGCAGAACATTAACAACACTAATACAGTGGAGGCACGGCACGTCACCAGTCCTAGGCTGCAGACTTCTGAGCTTCATTTATGTGAGGGAGAAACATTTCCTACCATTATCTTTCTCGGTACATTCACACATTCCTAGCTCATGCAGACTCATTTTCTAATGAAGAACATGCAAAATCACATGTCTGGAAAAAACACATTTCAGGGTAAAAATTCAGGCCAGAAGCAAGTGCTTCCATTCTCTCTGCCACCACCTCCTCTACCCCAACACGTGCCAGCTTTCTTTCTTCTCTACCAACACATGCCAGGGAAGTCAGTCTGTGTATGTAGAGGGGCCCAAGCACCAGCCACAATGCTGTGTTGACTGGTGGCTTCTGCCTTAATGTTTTGCTCTTATCAGATTGCTGCACCATTTTTTAAAAGTCGTCTTGAACTCATCTTAGGAAATACAAAAGAGTACTTCCCTTAACTATGGGGACCTAGCAGGGTTTTTTTCCTTATTTAACCTGTCTGTGGTAACAGGTACGTGAGGTAGCTCTCGTCTGCTTTACTGGAAGGCAGGAGGATTTTATGGGTGGGTGTGTGTAGGGAAAGCAGATGCTACTAGAGATCCTTTTTATGAAATCCAAATGTTTTATAATGATGAGTAACAGCCACAGACTCTAAACATGGCACCCAAAACCATCTGCACCAACCGCCACTCACAAGGTGTGACTTCATGCCCCTGTATCTTAAGAACAGTATTATAGGGTAGAGGCATATAGTTCAGTGGTAGAATGCTTACCTAACACACAGAAAACACTGAGTTTATCTACACCTACACACACACACACACACACACACACACACACACACACACACACACACTGTCCAGTAGCAAATGAAGGAAGTATTTCTAGTGCCCTCTCTGGGATGGGTCCAGCCTGTGAAGTGCCATCAATGAACCCTCTGGGTATCCTAGATGGACATGTCTGGTGGGGTACAGACAGGAGGGGAGTGGAGGACTACGAACCCCTCTCTCATCTCTACATACCTGCCTGTCAAGGAGGCACAGGGTCGACTCCTACTGGGGGAGGAAGTCACACAGACTGGTCATGGTCCTTTCATTAAGCTCATTTCTCACTGCTGTTATAAAATATCTGACAAAAGTAACTTGAGGAAGGATGGGTTGTCCGGGGTCATAGTTCAAGGCATGGCAGTGGAATGTGAAGCAGTGAGTCCTCACATTGCATCCGCAGTCAGGAAGTAGAGAGACATGGTGCTCAGTTCACCTCATTTTTATTCAGGCTAGGACACCAGTCCATGGGGGGGTGGTGCCACCCACATCTAGGGTAGGTCTTCCCAACTCCATGAGCTTGATCTAAAATCTCTTTCATAGACAAGCCCAGACATTTGACTCCTGGGAGATTCTGCACCATGTCAGGTTGAAAATCGATACTAACAATTAGAGATCCTGTCTCCAACTTGCCTTCCAATGATATAGCTTCAGCTCAGGACCTATGTTTCCTGCCACAGGCCTCTCAGGGATCTCTGGAGATTCAACTGGCATGTGGCCTTGGTAGGAAGCTAGAGCTTGACTTGTAATGGCCATGGTCCTTCAGAGCTGGGGACACTCTTCCTGCATCTGCCACCTTATCTATATGACGTACAGGAGTGCGTTGAGAAACATGCCTCGGAGAACAGACCACAGAGTTATGACGTTTGAGAAGCAATGAGCGATAAATAAGCAAACACAGGCGTGTATGTGTACTGGGGACTTTCCTTACCTCGGTGACAGGAAAAAGAGGTTTGTTTGGCCTCCCAGTTTGGAAGGTTCAACTGTCATGGAAGGGAAGACATAGTGGCTGTGATGGCTTCACCTGTGCTTGTGGGAGCTTGGGAATTCTCATTCATATCTTGGTGAATCACGAGAGAACCTGGCTCAGAACCAGAGGTAGATATTGCCTTTGGGGCCAGTCTCTAGAGAACCACTTCTGAGAGCTAGACCACAGTGCCAGATCCCCCATAACCCTTCAGAACAGTGCTATCTGCTGGGGACATGTGCTTAGACACTTGTGGAGGCAGGGAGGGGCATAGTTTACGTTCAAACCAGAACAGTGTGGGAAGTACCAAGAGGAGCCAGGGCTCCTATGACCATGTGACCTAAATTGTCTCCATGGGAGATTAGAGATCCTGGAGGGCATCCAGGAAGAAGTGGTACTGAAATCCATACCTGATGGGGAACCACATGGCAGCCTGACAGACAGTGGTGGGGTAAGGATTGCCAGACTGTAGGCCTACCCACACTGCACCACCTTCAAAGCCACATTTTTTTTTCTTTGCCCCCATGGGTACGCACATAATTTAATAATCTGTGCTGAACAAGGGGAAACTCAAGAGAATAAACAAGTGGTTCAATCATACATGTAGCATTTTCATTAGATGAACCACCTATAAATACAGTAAGCATATTTTCTATGGGTTGCATGCACAAATTTACAGTAAATACAAAAGCATGCAAAGAGTAAAATTATCAACTTTGCCTGAAAAATTTGTATGTGTGATAGGCCAAATATCAGTATTGTGTAATAACCAATTCAATTGCTGTTTGGAATAAGGTATGTTCCACCAGGTTTCTTTTTAAAATACTTCCATGACTCTAGCCTACAATTCTGTATTAACACAACTGAAGCTTTATCTCCAATGAGGATAACAAAGGCCTAAGTCCTCTGGTAAGGTGAGGTACTTAGCCAATTAACATATCCTTAGAAGCTTGAAATTAGTTTCAAATATTAAAAAGGAATATTGAATCTTTTCTGGAGCAACAGTTACTCCCCAAATATTAAAGCTCATTTTGAGAGGTACTTTTGTCACTTCCTGGACAAGGTCAGGCTTTTTCTGAACTCTGGACCTCGTCTTGGGCCAGTCTCTCTCCATCTGTCTCCTCCGAGCTGTTGGGTAGATTGTACTTCCACGAGTGGCCTCTTGCCCTTCCCTTGCTGCAGGCGGACTCCTTCCAGGGCTTCTGGCTCTACCATTAAAGGTGAATCGTGTAAGGGAAGAAAGCGGCTTGCCTAAAATGACAGAGGTTCACGTAATGGGTTCACCTCAGGCAATGCAGTGCGCATGTGTGCAAGCGTGCGTGCGTGCGTGCGTGTACTATACTGGGTAACAAATCCAGGGCCTCTAGCATGCTAGACAAATGCTCTGTCTCTAAACTTCACCCTCAGCCCACAAATCAGCTTGGAAGTAGTCTCCTTAGCCTTACCCTCGTTGCCTTGGGTGAAATGTGTAAGTGGTTAAAGGGACGTGCTCTGCCCAGCTCTGTAGGAAGAAAGGTTGAAATGCATTTCAGCCAGGCTGGGTGGCTTGCACCTGTGGTCCCTGCATTCCAGAGTTAGAATCAGAAAGATTACTGGGATTTTTACGGCTACCCTGGGCTAGACAGCAGGTTTCAGGTGAATCTAGACTATAGTCTGAGACCCGATCTCAAATGAGAATGAAAAAGCCCTTCAATCCCTGCAAACTGGCTCCACAGAGGAGCTCGACGCCAAGGCCATGACCTGAGTTTAAACCCCAGGACTCACAGGGTGGGAGGCAGGGGAAACCGCCCCCCCACACACACCACCAGTGATCTTGATAATCCTGTCGCTAGGGAAGAGAGCAAACACATCGATCTTAATTGCCTTAAAAGCCTTTATTTCCTCCATTAGGAACTAGTTTATTTTGGCCAAACTGAAAGAGCACCTTGTGTGCTAGTTAACCAAGAAACTCTTGTGGGCTCTAATTACTTTCCTACTTGCAGTGAGGCTGACAGAAAACTTATTGTGACCTGTGTAATTACTCAAGGAATGACAAGCGATGAATGGCACGAGGCAAGCACTGAGCGGTTACATCACAGGTCGTTGTCGGGTGGAACATTTTAACTAAGAATTAACTTGATTGCTGGTTCTCAGTGAGAGAATAGTAAAGGAGGAGGAGAAGAAACAGGAGAAGGAGGAAGGATGAGGAGGAGGAGGAAGGACGAGGAGGAGGAGGAGGGAGAGGAGGAGGAGGAGAAGGAAAAGGAGGAGGAGGACAAAGAGGGGGAGGAGGGAGAGGAGGAGGAGGAAGAGGAGGAGGAGGAAGGAGGAGGAGGAGGAAGAAGAGGAGGAGGAAGAAGGATGAGGAGGAGGAGGAAGAGGAGGAGGAGGAGGAGCTAGACAATTCGGCTGCAAAGGAAGACAAAAGTGCAACTGAAAGGGCCAGGTGAGATGGCTCAGTGGTTAAGGTCACTGGCTCCTCCTCCAGAGTGATCCAGGTTCAATTGTGAGCACCCACAGGGAGGCTCAGGGATCCAACACACTTTTTGACCTCCTCCTGCACCAGACACATGTGGTAGATGGATATACACTCGAGTGAAACATTCATACACATGAAAAAAGAAAATCTAGAAAGAAGTGCAACTGGGAGGTCAGAGGGGTGAAGGGAAGCAGAGGAGCAGACCAGACAAAGGATGGGGTATGGGGGCGGGGTGGGGAGGACGGGTACCAAAGTTTTCCCAGGGGGAAGCAGGAAGGAACACTGCAGGATGTTGACTGAGCCAGGAAGCCATTTTTCATGACTGTTAATGAGACCTTGGTCTACTGTGGACTTCCCGAAAGGAAATAAATGAGGAACCAGATAATATCCATGCTTGCAGCCTAGTGTCATTCCAGGAGACTCTTTGCGTGCCAAACAGGATTAGTCACCTCTACATGGCTGAGTTCTTGGGCTGGGGATACAGCTCAGGGCTAGATCGATTTCCTAGTATTTGCAAGGCCCTCTGTCCAAGGTTCAGGGCTGTAGAAAGAGAGCGCCTGCAATGCACTCTTTCTAGATATCCATTCATGTCCTGTGCAAAAACCAAACCTCTGACTCTGAGCCTGAGAGACAGCTACTTGCTTCTTCTCTTCACTCTTTGATCCTGCTGCCCCACGTCTTTGTTCCAGAAGCGTCACAGCTACAACTTCAGAATCCTTCTGTGGCAGCAGAGAAAGAAAATACAAAAGACCAAAAGCCAGGGGGCTTCCTGGGGAACCAGTGCCAAAGGCAGGAAGGACATGGACAGAGCATAAAGCAAATGAGCCATCCTGGGCACCGGAGGAGGGAGCTGGGAGAGAAGGATGTGTGTAAAATCACTGCAGAGGGAGGGCTGCAGGGAGGGCTGCAGAGGGAGGGCTGCAGAGGGAGGGCTGCAGGGAGGGCTGCAGAGGGAGGGCTGCAGGGAGGGCTTCAGAGGGAGGGCTGCAGAGGAAGGGCTGCAGGGAGGGCTGAGAAATCTCCAACTCCAAATCTGAAAACGTTTTGACCCCAAAGTTCACAGTGGCAACCTTGAGCTCAATGCCCAACCAGAAAGGAAAAGACACTTAAGTTAAAATACAATCGCCAAAGTTAAAAACATGACTTCCTGCAAGTTTACACTGGGCACACAAAAACTGACTCAGTTTGCTGATGAATGAGACAAGCAGTTAGGTGGCAGGGCTGGTTTAAAAGCATGCCGAGAAACCGGATCCCTATAGACAGTTGTAGAGAAAAGTTCCTAGGTTAGATCCAAGGCTGATAAATATCCTATGGGGTGACACCAAGCAATAGTGAGGTCTTCCACTGGGCAGAAGTCTTCTGCCTCTCTAGCAAACAAGATGTAGACATTAACATGGAGTTTGACTACATGTGAGCCTTTGACTAACAGCAAATACCGAAGTCAAACAAAAGCGTGTCTTCCGAGGTCAGCAGCTCCCTATTAGTCATGGGACTTTAGTCATAGGCACACAGTCATGCAGAGGCGTAAGAGGGTAGAGAGGTGACTAGAAAACAGTTCAATTTCACTGCACGTGCAGCAAAAACTATTTTGTGCTGGATCAGCCTTCTTTATCAGGTTTTCTGTATACCCGAATGTGCTGACAATACTGTTGCATAGACAACGTCTGCATTTGATTGTCACCAAGGGTAAGGACACTTGAACCATTGTCCAGAGATAAAAGTACGTGTAGTTAGATGTGTGTTGGATAGAGGAGGTTCTGAAATTGCTGGGTGCATTGCTTAGAGAGGAGGGTATATGCATAGTATATGTAGGCGAAGGAACTAGGCTCTCAATGCATATTACAAGGTGTGTGTGTGTGTGTCTGTGTGTCTGTGTGTCTGTGTGTCTGTGTGTCTGTGTAAAACACAAACCAAATAAGGTTCCAGGCTAATCTACACACACACACACACACACACACACACACACACACACACACACACAATGTAACTGAAAAAAAGAATATCCTTGGGTTGTACAGATGTCTCCTCTGGATCCCTAAAAACCCACCCAGTGTTTCCCCAGTGGGAAGTGGGGACAGGTGATCCCCAGAGCAAGCAAGCTAGCTAGAGTAGCTGAAGGGTTAGCGCAGAGTTCTGCTAGAGACTGCCTCACTGTGTAAGAGGGGAAGCTACTAAGGAAGAGATCCAACATCAGTGTCTGGCCTACACATGCACGTCCACATATATGAGAATGCACATTGTCTTAGTTAGGGTTTCCATTGCTGTCAAGAGACACCATGACCAAGGCAACTCTTATAAAGGACAACATCTAATTGGAGCTAGCTTACAGGTTCAGTGGTTCCGTCCGTTGTCATCAAAGTGGGAACATGGTAGTGTCCAGGCAGGCATGGTACTGGAGAAGAAGCTGAGAGTTCCACTTCTGAGGCAAACAGGAGAAGACTCTCAGGCAGCTAGAAGGAGGTCTCTAAGCCCACCCCCATAGCGACACACCTCCAACAGGGCCACACCTCCTAATAGTGCAACTCCCTGGGCCAAGCATATTCAAACCACTGCACACATACGTATATACACCACACACATAAACACACACAAAGGATGCCCTTACACGATAACCAACAAACATGTTGCCGATCTTTTGTTCTCATTTCCAACTTTTAAGTAATTATCTTAATTGTGATAATGTTGAGCCATCTTCCTTCAGAGAAGAGTACATTTCTAAGAAGGCTGTAGTGGTTTGTTACTGTGGTTGAGAGTATCGGCCAGTCAAGGGTGCACAGCAGGTCCTATCTCAAAAACAAAATGAGGTAAACCAAAAACAGAGGAAATTTTGCGTCCAGCCTGAAGTCATGTTTAAGAACACTTAAGATGTCCCATCTTGAATTGATGATAACATACAAGGACTGTTCAGGATTGGCCAACCAGGTGGTTCTTCAGACTGGACACTCTTTATGTTGGCTGTGGCTATGCTCCTAAGACCAAAGTTGATGGAGTCCAGTGGGTCTCAGACATGACAAGCAGACTCATCCAATGGCTTTGAAACTCTTCTGTGTCTGTTCCGATTTGTCACACTTCATATCTGAGCACACCCCTGGGTTATAATAAGGAGCATCGTTATCTAGGATGAACACTGCTGACTAAGGCTTGCTAGACACCTGGCATGGTTACTTTCTGTTTCCATGCATGCTTAGGTGTCATGGCCCAGAACCCCCTGCTTGTGCATGCGCTCTCTCTCTCTCTCTCTCTCTCTCTCTCTCTCTCTCTCTCTCTGTGTGTGTGTGTGTGTGTGTGTGTGTGTTTCTCTCTGTGTATCTCTCTGTCTTTCTCTGTCTCTCTTCGTCTCTGTCTCTCTGCCTCTCTGTGTGTTTCTGTCTCTGTCTGTGTGTGTTCCTCTCTGTGTGTCTCTCTGTCTCTCTATCTTTGTCTCTCTCTGTCTGTCTCTGTCTCCCCTCTGCCCTTCACATCAACATGTGACTTGAGGGTTCCTGGCAATCTCTGGAGCATAGTCAGAATTTCCTATTTGGCTGCACTTGAAATATTCTTGAAAACACCTTATGCTGGAAGTCAGTGGACATGTCTAACAGACTCATGATCAACCTCTCAGTGATGGTCTCTCGAAGCCCATGAATCATTTAGGGGCATGTCGTCGTTGTAAGACTTGTGAGAAATTCATATTCTTGCTGTCCTGGGGATGGATTTCACATGCTCGGCAAAAACTGGGCCAGTAGGACTCAATCCTCAGCGCTGTTCCAAGGACCTGGTGACTCGTTCCACCTTCATTTTCAGCCTTGGTTCTAGGAAAGTATGGAGTTTGCATTCGGTCTTAGCCAAAAAATCAAGAAAACATTGCTATAAATTTTGGCCAATCTTCTTGTGATAAAACTTCCTTTGCTAACATAACTGTAAATAAACCATGCCTTGCTACTTCACTTCCGTGTCCTTCTGTAGGTTTTTTTTTGCTTAAAAAATTTATTTTTAATTATTCATATATGTATGTGTATGTGCATATGAATGTGTTCTTGAAGGCCAGAAAGGCTGTCAATCTCCTGGAGCTAGAGTTACTGGTGGTTGTGAACATGAGGGCTGGGAACTAAACTTAAGTCCTCTGGAAGAACAGTGAGTGCTATTAATGCTGAGCCATCTCTCCAGCCTTGGCTCTTGTTTTAAGGCTTTATTACAAAAAGAACTTTTTCTACTATGCTAATGCTTTCATGAATAAACATATAGATGGTATGTAAATTATATATTTAATGTAAAGTGTTAGGTATCGTTACGATATTTTCAAGTAGAACTTGTTTCCATTGATTTTCCCACCCTCTTTGGGCTCCCTTACTTCTTGTTCTCTCTTGTGTACCCACCCCTCATCTCCTTCCCAGTTTCATGTCTGTCACCTGCATCCTTTTGCTCCTGCCCCCTTGCTTCAACACCCATTTTCCTGTTTTAGCCCCCCTTGGTCTTCTTTCTAGTTTTATAGGCTTTACCTACACTTTTTCCTGTTTACATGCATACACATATTCATTACATCTTAAAGATTCATTTTGTGTGTGTGTGTGTGTGTGTGTGTGTGTGTCTTTGTGTGTCCACGCGTGCATGTGCACCTGCTTGAATGTATGTACACCATGGGCAACACCAGTATATGCTCCCAGTTTTCAGGTGTTTGCCTTTTTAGGGAGATGGAGAAAGAAGCAAGAAGACAAAAGGAAGAGAAGTGGCTGCTACCCACAAGGCAGCAGTGACATTGTTTGTTTTGGTCAGTGGCAGTAGCTCTCATTCCTGAGGCTGGGATCCAATTCTGGCTGGTCCACAATTATCCTTCCTCTCCTTCCACATGTGCCTTTGCTTGCCATCGAAGTACTGTAGCATCGCCACCATTAGATAGTGTGTGCACGAGAGCACACATGAGTGTCTACCTGACTACTTGAGGACAACCTTGGGGGTCATTTCTCAGGCAGTATCCTCCTCTATCTTTGAGACAGAGCTTCTTGACAGTGTGGAACTCATCAAAGAGAATAGGTGGGTGGGCCAGTGAGCCTCAGGAAGCCAGCAGACTCTGCCTGCATACTGCTGGGGCTGCAAGTGCACACCCACACCACCATGGCTGGCTTTTTTTATGCAGGTCCTGGGGATCAAACTCAAGTCACTGTGCTTACCAAACAAGCATTTTATCACCTGAGCTATCTCCCCATCCCAAGCACAGATGGTTCTCTTTTTTTTTTTTTTTAATTTCATCCATTTGTTCTGTTGTTCATTCCGCGTGTGTGAAAACACTTTGAAATAATCTTGGCATTTGCATGTAAACTGCTAATCTTATTGTCATGGCTTGTTTTCAGCTTGGTCTAGAGTCTAGTTAGCTCTAGGTTTATTCCCACACAAACGAGAGTTGGGTCTTGGGGTTCCCTTTTTCTAAAGAGTCTCATTTCAGTTCAATTTGGTAAATGGATCAATATTGTTCTCCATTCTGGGGTATCCACCAGAGAAGACTCCTCAAATACACGTTCAAGCAAGAGGAAAGTTTCTTAGCCTCCAGCAACTACAGTGGGTGGGCAGGATCTCAGTGTAGCCCAGTCCTTTCTCATGGTGAGCTTTTAGGCACAAAAAACCATGTCCTGGGTCAACACACTTCAGTTAACAAGGACAGTTAGCCAGAAGCAGAACTACAGAAGCCAAAATGCTAGACTTTTCCAGAACCGTGGACTTTGATGTATTAGGTCTTTGTTTCTGCGCTGGCAGATGGTGCTCAGAGCAGAGTTTTATGGCCTGAATGGTACTCCCGTCTTCCATTGTAGAGTCTGTTGTGCTAAGGCCTGGGGGCTTGCTATGTTCTCCACCCATCCCAAGTATGTAAATCTTGAGCTAACATGAACTGTCCTGATCCAAAGCCCCTGAAATCTATCCCTGCCCCATGTTACCTGGGGCATGTCTGCCAACACGGGCTTTTCCACGGGCACTCCAGTTCCTCAATAATGACTCAGAGGCTAATTTATTTATGAATAAATGCCTGGGCTGTGAGCTAGGTCTGTTCCCTGACTAGCTTGTAACGTATATTAACTCATTTATATTATTCTATGTCTGCCACATGGCTAGTTACCTCTCTCTAGTTTCATATGTCAGATGAGTGTGGAATCTTCCCACATCTCACTCTTTCTCAGAGTTGTTCTCTCTCTCTGTCTCTCTGTCTCTCTGTCTCTCTGTCTCTCTGTCTCTCTGTCTCTCTGTCTCTGTCTCTGTCTCTGTCTCTGTCTCTCTGTCTCTCTGTCTCTGTCTCTCTGTCTCTGTCTCTCTCTCTCTCTCCTCCCTCCCTCCTCCCTCCCTCCCTCTCCCTTCTCTTCCCCCTCCTCTCCCTCACTGCCGGATGTCCCACCTTCTATTCTACCCTTTTGCTAATAGGCCATCAGGTTTTTATTGACAGGTGGTGGTTCCACACAGTGCACAGAGATTATCCCTACACACATCTGCCGGACTGCTTTCAGCCTCATGTTTTTCCATCCTCGCCAGCTCTTCTGAACCTTTTACTGACTGCAGAGCTACAGAAGAGAGTCATGCAGCTGCCCAGAAGAGGCACGACTGACATTTGGTGGTAAAAATCCAACCTCTATTTTGGAATCTTTCCAGGTTATTCGGGAGTTGAGAAAGTAAAGCTCAGGTCCTTCCTTCCTTCCCTGGGTGGTGGAAGTTTGAAGACCCCATTTTTCTTGATAGAAAACTGTAAGTCAGACAGGAAGTTGATGTGTGTGGAAGTGAGGATTTCTCTCTTCAGAGCAAAGGAAAGAGAGGCTGGAGCATCTATGAAAACAGAGTAGGTCAGGAGGAAGCCTTCTGATAATCCCCTGGTTAACCACAGCTGTCTTTATTGGATGGAGGGCTTGTATCCTTGCAAGGCGTAGGGACGTTTGCCACTTAGAAAGAATGTGTCATAAATCATCCTTCTTGGGAAAGTCAAGCTGAAGGCTCACTGAGGAAAGGCCTTACCCCAGGATGGACAAACAGGCCACTTGGCCCGAGATGACTCTCACATACTTAGGGAAAAGCCCAGCAGAACACTGTATTTTCCATGTACAACCAGAGGTGATGCTATCTAGGTGATATAGGAAGTGACCCCTACCTCCTAGAGAACTGTCTTAGTCAGGGTTTCTATTCCTGCACAAACATCATGACCAAGAAGCAAGTTGGGGAGAAAAGGGTTTATTCAGCTTACACTTCCACATTGCTGTTTCATCACCAAAGGAAGTCAGGACTGGAACTCCAGCAGGTCAGGAAGCAGGAGCTGATGCACAGGCCATGGAGGGATGTTACTTACTGGCTTGCTTCCCCTGGCTTGCTCAGCTTGCTCTCTTATAGAACCCAAGACTACCAGCCCAGGGATGGCACCACCCACAACGGGCTGGGTCCTCCTCCCTTGATCACCAGTTGAGAAAACGCCTTACAGTTGGGTCTCATGGAGGCATTTCCACAACTGAGGCTCCTTTCTCTGCGGTAACTCCGGCTTGTGTCAAGTTGACACACAAAACCAGCCAGGACAAGAACCTAGGGACTTATGGGTAACATACAGTTTCTTCATCTCAGACATGTGCCCTTCTAAAGTCACACACTTGGATCCCGTTTCAGGATTTTTGCTTTTGGACCCTGAACCCCCATTGCATGAAATAGAAGCTGAATAATCTTAGATGGTTCTTTTAGTTTGCTTTCTGCAATAAACATCATGACCACAAGTAATTTAGGAGAGGAAAGTTTAGTTTGTTTCAGTTTACACTGTTACTGAGAGAAATCTGAGCAGGGGCTCAAGCAGGAACTGCAGCAGAAGCCATGGAGGAATGCTGCTTCCTGGCTTGCTTGCTTCCAGGCTCACATTTAGTTAGCATTTATATACATCCTTAGACCACATGCCCAGGGGAAGCTCCACCCACAGAGAGCTGGGCCCTCCCAATCAATGGTCAAGAAAACTCCTGGTAAACATGGCTACAGGTCAGTCTGATCTGGATAATTCCCCAGTTGAGATTCCCTCAGATAACTGTGGACTGTGTCAACTTTACAGCTGAAACTAACCAGGACACTGGTGTTTTAACTTACCTGGAGAGTCTTTGTATAAATTCTTACCTGAGAGTGAAAGATATATGACGGATGGACAGAGGGGTGAGTGGGTGAGTGAACAGATGGATGGGTGGGTGGGAGAAAAGGCAGGTGAATGGATGGATGGATAGGTGGGAGAGAGGGAGGAAAGGTGGGTATATGGAAGGTGGGTTGGTGAGAGGGAAGAAGGGAGGAAGGGAGGGAGGGAGAAAAGGCGGTTGAACGGATGGATGGGTGGGAGAAAGGGAGGAAAGGTAGATGAATAGATGGGTGCGAGGGAGGGAGGGAGGGAGGATGGATGGATGGATGGATGGATGGATGGATGGATGGATAGATGGATGGGAGGGTAGATGGGTTCGTGGATGGATGGATAGATAAATAGATAGATAAGTGATAGGGCTGGAAAGATGGTTCAGCCATTAAAGGCTAGGCTCACAGCCAAAAATATAAGATAGCTAGGTGATGGATAGATAGATAGATAGATAGATAGATAGATAGATAGATAGATAGATAGATGAATTGCAGACAGACAGACAGGAGCCAGGGAGGTGTGTCAGCAAGTAAAGCATTTGCCACCAAGCCTAATGAGGAGTTTGAACCTCATAGGAGAAGCAGAGAATGTACTCTACATAGCTGACCTCTACCCTCCACATGCCTGATGTGACAGGCAGGTGCCCCCTACACATATTCTGCCATACCCACACAAAATTATAACAAACAAATAAAAAAGAATCTTTTAAAAATGGATTATTGAGAGAGGACAGGGGAAAGGTGGAGGAGAAAGACAGGGAGAGATTGACAACCCCAAATCATGTTGTCTTTTGATGCATAAAGACAGCCTCTGCATATAATACATCATGAGGACCTCTGTGCAGGTGGGAACTGAGTGGAGTTCAGCCTGAAGGTGTCCTTGTTCATCCTGCTCACCCTTAGACACACTTTTGAACCCTGGATGACTGAAAGCCTTATCCTTTGGTCAATGAGAATTTTTTTAATGGAATTATCTTGACGTGTCATACACTGAAGAAGAAAGGCAATAGAGAGTCTCCATGTGGTTGCTTGGGATGCCCATAGGTTTATTTGCTTTCTAGGCTTCTCCTCGGTTACTGTTTTATTGATGTGATAAAACACTATGACCAAGGCAACTTATAAAAGAAAGCACTTAATTGGGCTTATGCTTTCAGAGGATTAGAGTCATGATGGAGGAGCAAGGGTACGGGAGGCAGGAGCATATGAGAGCTCTCATCTCAAAACCACAGGTAAAATGTCGAGGGCACATTGAGATTGATTGGCACAAGTCTTTTGAAATTTCAAAGCCCATCCTCGACAACACACCTCCTCCTGCAAGGCCACGCCTCCTAATCCTCCCAGAACTATCACCAACTAGGGAGTACCTGAGACTTACGGGGGACATCTCACTCAAAACACCACAGCTTCTAAGACCCCAGTTGTCTGTTTGCAGTGTCTTCCTCCACAGCCCTGGCCTGGCTGAGAATCTATACAGACTAAAGTGCTCCACTTCAGTGCCTTGAGCAAATATATCTGGTTTAATGGTCTCCTGTTGATCAACAGGAAAGGACAAGATGGAGAGGGTATGGCCCAGTCAACTGATAAATTGCAAAAGCATATGCCAGGTTACAGGTGCTGCTGGAAGCCTAGTCCTGTCAGAAAAACAATAGGAAACAAAAAGAAAGAAAAGGGAGAGAGCCCAAGCCAACCCACAGTGTCGCTCTGAATTATTCCAGCTTGTGGATCTAGGACCACATCCTATGATGCCTTTGTTGGGCGTCTTTCTTCCCATGACATGACCTTCCTTCAAGATGGGTGTGAGTCCTTCCATAGTGGTTTTCTCAACCCAAAACTAAACCTTTTTTTTTCCTTTTTTTTTAAAAACAGTTTTATTTGTTTTTTATTTTATATGGTGTTTTGCCTATATGTGTGTGAGCCACGTGCATTCTGTGTCTGTAGAGACCAGAAGCAGGCATTGAATCCCTTAGAACTGGAATTATAGACTATTGTAAGCTGCCATGTGAGTGTGATAGAATTGAACCCAGATACTCGGAAAGAGTAGAGTCTTAGTTACTGTTCTATTGCTGTGAAGAGATACCATGACAAAGGCAACTTATAAAAGAAAGCATATACTTGGGGGCTTGCTTAGAGTTTCAGGGGGTGAGTGCATGATCATCATAACTGGGAGTAGGGTGGTGGGCACTCACGCATGGTGCTGGAACAGTAGCTGAAAGCTTACATTGTGTCGGAAAGTTGGAGGTAGAGACGATGACTGGGCCTTTGAAACCTCAGAGTCCAACTGGAGTGATGTACCTTCGCCAGCAAGGCCACACCTCCTAATCCTTCCAAAACAGTTCCACCATAGGACCAAGTATTCAATTGTATGAGCTGATGGGGGCATTCCAATTCACACCATCACAAGCACACCATCACCATCACAAAACTGCTGAGTTGTCGCTCCAGCCCACACTTTAGAATCATTCTTTTCTTTTTCTTTTTACTTTATGTGTATGAGTGTACGTTTGTGTACCATGTATATGTCTGATACATACAGAGGTCAGAAAAGAGCGTCAGATTCCCTGGAACTGGAGTTACAGAGGTTTGTGAGTAGCCATGTAGGTGCCAGGACCTGAACCCAGGTCCTCTGCGAGAACAGTAAATACTCTTAACCACTGAGCCACCTCTGCGGGCCCAAATTTTATTAATTAGTAGGAAACCTACCATTCATTTCTTAACTGTCTATGAGATGCATAGAAGGCTAGTTAGCTGTTGAGATTCATAAATAATATTTACTTCATCCAAAAAGAAAAGTAAAGTTCTCAAGAAAGAAGTGGCCTGCTCAGAAGTGTCCTTGGACTCAGATGTAGAGAAAGCAGATATTTCTTGTCATATGTCATCAGTAGCTAGGGTCTTACCAAGTAGAGGTAAAGCCATTTCTTCTTCCTTACCTAAAGGACTTGTGTTAGAGGTAAGCAAGCCCAGGGAAGAAGGGGCCAGCACTTTTGGCACAGCCCTGTCCAGAATGGGCCACTTAAGGGCATACTCTGCTCAGCATAGCAACAGGTGCAAGCAACCAAAGGATCAGACCCAATACTTATCTCGACACTTCTCAAGGCAATGACAGAATTGCTTGAGTCTCTGAGCTCTTCTGTGCTTCCTCATTGAGAATGGTTTTCAATATCCTCAAGTTCTAATAAAAAAAACAGTATCTATAAAGCCATTAGATCTTTTAAAAAATTACACAGTGATATTGTCCAGCAGGGCACTTAACAAACAACTATGGAAAAATTGACTATAAATAAAATTACACCCGCTGCTCATGCCATATAACAGAATACTCTTCAAACTGACTCTTCAAAATGAAAACTCTGAACAGCCAGGGGTAATAAAACAGGGAGTAGCTAAGCACAAACAGCAAAAGACTTATCAAGTTTCATTAAGACCTTGCTGACAGACCACACAGCTGCAATGAAGACAAACAGTATGGTCTTGTGGGGTTTGTTCTGCCAGCCCTGCTTAGACACACATGGGCAGGGAGTCAGCAGCCAGGCTTACCTGGGGCTGGAAGCTTGTGAGGTTGAAAAGGAGTCAAGGGTGAAAAGATAAAGGGAATGTCTGAGAACAGAGAAGTAGTTAGGCAGAAAGCTCGGGTGAGAGAGAAATGAGTCCAACTTGAGGGATTGAGCTCGAAGAAAGTGAGGGAGGGGGAGAGGAAACCACAGGCTGAGAAGCAACCTAGGGAAAAGGGGTGGAGGTCACTACTGCAGGGAGGAATTCAGGGTTTGCCATCCAGGACCTGTGTGCCTGGTCGCTGAAGTGGGGTAGAAGTTGGACCACAGTGAGGCCAGGGTTGTGTGAGTCAGTCATGCAGCCTCTGGACATGCCAGGGGACTGACTGCCTAGGACAGACTACTGAGCAAGCCTGAGATCCAAGGGCCAAGATGCTTACTGTGTCAGGGAAAGATCTTGAAGTCCTGAGAGCAACGGCTACTGCTAGTTAGTAATCAGATCACCAAAAGCAGAAAGGGATAGGAGAGGGAGTTAGCTGCCATCTTGGCCCAGGCATGCAGGAAGTGAGGGGTTGGGGTCACTCTTGAAAAGACTGAGTTTACTGAAAGCTGTGGGAACAATGACAGTCTTACTATAGAGCCCAGGCTGCCCTCCAACTCTCAACCCTCCTGCCTCAGCTCCTGAGTGCTGGGATTCCAGGTACATGCTCATGTTCAACAGCTATTTTAAAGTGTGCAGCCCAGTAGTATTAAGTATATTAATAAGTACCCACCATCCAAATCCAAAACTCTTTCCAGTCTATGCTGCTGAGGTTTGAGACTGGAGGGAAGGATCAGCAGTCGAGAACATTTCCTGAACCAGGTCTGGTGATGTATGTCTCTAATCCCAGCACTCAGGAGGCAGAATCAGGTGGGTCTCTGAGTTTGAGACCAACCTGGCTTACAGATGGAGTTCCAAGACAACCAGAGCTACATAGAGAAATCCTGTCTTGAGAAAGATCACTGCCACCTCCACCACCACCAACAGCAAAAAAGAGAACTTCCTAATCTTACAGAGGACTCTGATTGTGTTCCCAGCATCCATGTTGGGAACTCCAGCTCCTGTGGATCTGATGCTTTCTTTTACCCTTCACAGGTATCTGCACACATATGTGTGTGTGCGCTCACACACACACACACACACACACACACACACACAAGTAACATGTGTGTACACATAATCAAAGATAAAATAAGTCTTAAACCTCAGAACTGAAGTTCTGTGCCCAGAAGACAGTAACCCCACTTTCTTCCTCCTCTCTGCTCCCAAGTAACCCCCATTCTGCTCTATCTCTATGGATGTGACTCTGGTCCCTGGTAGCAGGCATCCTGCTCTTTCCCAATGGATGTGGCTACCCAGACTCTCCCACATAAGTAGATTCAAGCAGTCTCCATCCTTTTCTGTTGTTCATTTGACTTACTACACTATCCTCGAGGTTCATCCATGTTGTAAGGTAGGTCAGTTTCTTTATTAAGCCAAATAAAAATTCATTGGCTATCTGTACTGGATTTTGATTAAGCTTGTGACTTTACATATATATTTTTATCGTAAAAGCAGATTTATGTCACTTCTGTCCACTGGGCCTACTGTTGTCTTTTCTCCACTGCCCTTTCTGTTGTTAAGAGGGAGCTACTGCAGTTTCCCACTAGCACTGTAGACCTGCTTTTTTTTTTTTAACTACATGGCCTTTATTTCTTCCAGATCAAAGATTTTGGGTATAATCATATAAAGATGAAGAATCAAGTTTTGCAACCTAAAAATATTTATTTCTTAAGTCTATATTAATTTTAGTAAACTATACAAAACAGATAAGGAGACACACATGTACATTTATAGAACGGCACATCGGTCAGGCCAGATCCTGCAGAGGGAGTTCCCAGCATGACCTCATTCTTCTGTGAGGACACAGAGCAATCCTTGTTTGGACGTACACCATCTTCTTCTCATGAGCCGCTCCTCACCTCTTGATGGTTCCCTTCTACGCGTGTATGTCTAGTTGTCTGCTTCTCAGAGCAGACGTTTACCTTCCTCATCCACCGGCCATTGGAGGAGGGCTGGGGCCACGAAAGTGACTGATCCGACCCATTCTTCGTGGAGGGTTTCCTGGTGGCCCTCTTCCGTCATTGTATCTGGAATCAGAGGAGCCCCCGTAGCCTCTTCTTTTCTTCACATCTTGCTGAAGCAGAGTTTTGAGAAAAAAAACCCACAAATTCTGCTATTTCCCAGAAGAAATCTGTTATGAAAGACAATCTCCAGGGGGACTGATTCCGGCTGTCCAACACCTGACCATTCGAGATGTAAACCATCTTTCCTCCGGCTGCCCGCTTCCTAGCGACAGAGAAGACCGGACACCCTGATGTTGCCCGTAGACCTGCTTTTTATCTTTCAGTCTCCTTAGTATTGTTTTGTGTATTTCATGGTCTGTCCCAAGGGGTGCATAAACGCTTGTCATGGTTACATCTTGACATGCTGAATCTTCCTTCTTTGTTACATAATCTTTTCCTTTTTTTTTTTTTTAAGAAATATCTTCCTTTTTTGAAAAAAAAATCACATTTATTTGTGTGTGTGCATGGTCATCTTATGGCACCACATAAGAAGTCAGAGGACATCTAGCAGGAGTTGATTATCTCCTTCCATCACATGGGCCCTGAGGTCAAACCCAGGTCATGAGGCTTGCCAGGAAGTGCCTCTGCCCACTAAGCCACCCCACCAGCCCTGGAGTCTATTTTATCTGGTATTATTGTAGTCACCTCTGATATCTTTGCTTACTATTTACATGGGATATCTTTTCATTCTATTTGTTCTGGATCTGAAGTGGGTCCCTTATACACAGCATAGAGTTTGTCTGTGGTGGGAGCTCACTATATTGCCTAGGCTGGTCTTACTATGTCCTGGCCACCACAGAAGACTGCTTGGACATGGATTTAAGCCAATGGAAAGTCATTATTAGCCAGTTGGCAACTACACTGGGTGTTGAGGATCTCAGTGTAGTCCAAAGCCTTCCACGGGGTGAGCTTTTAAGCACAAAAACCATGTCCTGGATTGACATACTTCAGTTAACAAGAACAGTTAGCCAGAAGCAGAACTGCGGAAGCCAAAAAGCAAATTAGTACAGTTAGAGACTTTCCCAGAACTATGGACTCTGATGGGCTAGGCCTTTGATGGACTAGGCCTTTGATGGACTAGGCCTTTGATGGACTAGGCCTTTGATGGACTAGGCCTTTGATGGACTAGGCCTTTGATGGACTAGGCCTTTGATGGACTAGGCCTTTGTTTTAGATTTGGCAGGTGGTGCTGTCCACGTGCTGAGTCTTACAGCCTGAATGGCACTTTCGTCATGGAGTCAGTTGTGCTAAGGTCTTGAGGGTCTACTAAAGTCTGTTATGATCTTGGATACTGATCTCAAATGATTTTCCCTAAATCCTCTCAAATTTTGAGATTATAAGTCCATCCTACCATGCTTGACGCACTAAATTATTATTTTTTTAATCATTAAGACGCATTTGCCAGATGTGGCGGCCCATACCTTTAATCCTAGCACTCTGGAGACAGAGGCAGATGGGCTCTAAGCTCCAGACCAGCCAAGGCTATACATATTGAGAACTTGTCTCAAATTAACAACCAAAAAGATACTTTAGAACTGTTTTTAAATGTGTGTGTGTGTGTGTGTGTGTGTGTGTGTGTGTGTGTGTGTGTGTGTGTGTGTGTGTGTGTGTTTTGTCATAAATATGTGTTTGCAGGTGCCTTCATAGTCCAGAAAAGGACATCAGATCCTGTGGACCCAAAATTACAGTTGTGAGCTGTCCTTGTGAATGCTGGGAACCGAACCTGGGTAGGCCCTCTTCAAGACCAGCAGCATGTATTGTCAACTGCTGAGTCCCCAGTCCTAGACAGTTTTTTTGTTCTTTTCATTTTAGTGTGCAGGGGAGGGAGGGAGAGAGAGGAGGAAGGGAGAGGGAGAGAGAAGAGGAAGAGAGAAAGACTTTTTGTTTGTTTGCAAACCTGCAGCCTTGCTAAACTAGCACTGTAGTCCTGAGCTACACCCTAGGCTAGATTTTTTTTTTTTTTTTGGTTTGAATTCAATCTGTTTACACTTAAAGAAATTACTGATAGAAAACAGTTCCGTCTTCCCTTGCTGTTTGCTTTTGATAGGCCTTAAACTTTGTCTTTTGTTCTTTATTTCCAGCACCACTAACTCTCTTTTTATTTAGTTAATTTTTCTTGTAGTGAAACACTTCCTTTCTCACTTGCTTTTACGTTTCTTATGAATATTTTCTTGGTGCTGACATTAGGAATTACGTTAAGTCCGCTTAACTTATAGCCCTGAACTTGAATTTCTATCAAGTTATCTTTAGAGCATGCAGCTGCTCTACTCCCCTAACAGCTATTCACAGCCTCTCCATACTCGTTAGCCTAAAATTAGATTTTGTACTCAAAACATAAGCTACTGATTATCAGAAATGCATCGTCACCCTGCGTTATATAGAAAATAAGATGTAGAATGATACAACAAAGATAGAACAATAGCAATACTTTTATTTATTCATGAGTATGTGGGGGGGTTCCCTCTGGGTTTGTCATGTGACCAAAGGATTCAACTGAGGTCACTGTGCTTAGTGGCAAATGCCTTTACCCTCTTGGGCCATCTTGGTAGGCCATGTTATCAAGGATTTTGATTTTGGTGGTGGTGCTGCTGCTGGTGGTAATGGTTGTGTGTGTGTGTGTGTGTGTGTGTGTGTGTGTGTGTGTGTGTGTGTGTGTCCTTGTTTGGGGAGTTGTTGGTTTGTTCTGGTTGGCCTAGAACCCATAGAGATCTGCCTACCTCTGCCTCTGAGTGTTGAGGATGGTGATGTGCCCTACCACCATGTTATCAACTTTAAAGGCAAGAGTAGAGAGACGCCTTTGGAGTTCTAGCTGCTTAGGAGGCTGAAAGGGGAGAAACTCTTGAGCCTAATGGGGTTGGGGGAGAAGCTAGGTATAGTGGAGCACACCATTGACCCCACCTTCTGGAAAGCAGCCCTAGGTGGATCTCTGTGAGTTCAAGGTCATCCTAGTCTACATAGTAAGTTCCAGGTAATCAAGAGACCTTGTCTCAAACAAGGTAGGGGGAAAACTTTTCAACCACTTTTAAAAATCCGCCATCAATGGGCTCCTCATAAGAAAAGCTATGTAACTGCGGGTGGTTATTCAATAAATTAGGAGGGGAAGGGAAATGGTATTTGTTTTAGCCATTTAGGGAGAGTGCAGTCCACATCAGCATGGTTCAAGGTCATGTTTCCCAAATATTTGAATAATAAAACAATCAAATTTGGGATTTGAAGGAGCTCTATTAAATAATCAGGCAGACAGTGTTTCAGTGGTACACAATTTATGAGCAGCATTTGAACGTGGTGAGGAAGCCAAAGTACATTTTTTTATTTTTTTATTTATTAAGCATTCCATTTGTTTACATCTCAAGTGATACCACCCTTCCCAGTTACCACCACCCCCATCTTAAGTTCGCTGAAATCACTTTCTTAACAAATTTTGTTGGTTTTTGAAATAGATCCACAGATAATGTAAACATTATTTCAGGCCCATTGATGATGAATGAGCGCTTCATGATTAAAATGCTCACTTTCCCATGTTAGGTTATGGTAGATGGGTACACATATACAAAACAGAAGCTGGGCCAAGGGTTGACTTGTGTGGTTTTAGTCTTGCCTTTCTTCACAACTCTCTATTTTTATTTTATTTTGATTTATTTTTATCTCAATGGTTCTAAAAAACATTTGATTGAATGATTTAAACTTCTTTTTTTAAATTTTTTATTAGATATATTTCTTTGCTTACATTTCAAACATTATTCCCCTTCCTGGTTTCCTGTTCATAAGCCTCCATTCTCTCCCCTCCCCCTCCCCCATACAGGTATTCCCCCCATACATCCCCCTTATTGCCCCCCGCCCATATTCCCCTGCACTGGTGGTCCAACCTTGGCCAGACCAAGGGCTTCCCCTTCCCCTGGTGCCCCAACAAGGCTATTCTCTGCTACATATGCAGTTGGAGCCCTCGGTCAGTCCATGTATAGTCTTTCGGTAGTGGTTTAGTCCCTGGAAGCTCTGGTTGGTTGGCATTGTTGTTTTTATGGGGTTGCGCTCAACTCTTTCAATCCTTCCTCTAATTCCCCCCAAGGGGGTCCTTTCTCAGTTCAGTGCTTTGTTGCTAGCATTGACCTCTGTATTGGACATGCTCTGTGATGTGTCTCTCAGGAGAGATCTATATCCGGTCCCTTTCCGCATGCATTTTTTAGCTTCATCAATCTTATCTAGTTTTGGTGGCTGTATATATATGGGCCACATGTGGGACAGGCTCTAAATGGCCATTCCTTGAGTTGCTGCTCTAAACTTTGCTTCCATATCCCCTCCTATGGATATTTTTTCCCCTTTTAAGAAGGAGTGGGAGCATCCGCATTTTGGTTATCCTTCTTCTTGAGCTTCCTGTGGTCTGTGGATTGCATCTTGGGTAATTCGAGCTTTTTGGCTAATATCCACTTATCCATGAGTACATACCAAGTGTGTTTTTCTGTGACTGAGTAACCTCACTCAAGATGATATTTTCTAGTTCATTCCATTTGCCTATGAATTTCATGAAGTCATTGTTTTCGATAGCTGAGTAGTACTCCATTGTGTAAATGTACCACATTTTTTAACCCATTCCTCTATTGAAGGCATCTGGGTTCTTTCCAGCTTCTGGCTATTATAAATAAGGCTTCTATGAGATAGTGGAGCATGTGTCTTTGTTGTATGTAGGAGTATCTTTTGGGTATATGCCCAGGAGAGGTATAGCTGGGTCTTCATGTAGTGGAATGTCCAATTTTTTGAGGAACCTCCAGACTGATTTCCAGAATGGTTGTACCAGTCTGCAGTCCCACCAACAATGAAGGAGTGTTTCTCTTTCTCCACATCCTCGTCAGCATCTGCTGTCACCTGAGTTTTTGATCTTAGCCATTCTGACTGGTGTGAGGTGGAATCTCAGGGTTGTTTTGATTTGCATTTCCTTTATGACTAAAGATGTTGATCATTTCTTTAGGTGCTTTTTAGCCGTTCGATAATCCTCAACTGAGAATGTTTTGTTTAGCTTTGTACCCCATTTTTAATAGGGTTATTTGGCTCTCTGGAGTCTTACTTCTTGAGTGCTTTGTATATTTTGGATATTAGCCCTCTATCAGATGTAGGATTGGTAAAGATCTTTTCCCAATCTGTTGGTTGCCGTTTTGTCCTAATGACAGTGTCCTTTCTTGACATGGCCACACTGTTCACATATCTTTACTTTCTGCACATCTTCTTTCAACTGACGCTGTCTCATCACCATGATTATCATGGGGCGTTCACTGGGAACAGCTGGCACCATGTCTTTCTCAGATACAACATCAGCTGTCCATCCCCCCTTTCACTGGGCCATGCTGTCCCCTTTCTCTTTCTACTTATCATTCTTATTGGAAACTGAATACGTAAATGTAATTCTGGATATCAGATTCCCCCCTTCCCAGGGTGTACGATTTATTCTGTTGTTGATTTTAGTTTACAGCTTTTAGGCTTTTATTGTTATAAGTGTTTCTGTGCCAAGAGCCAGTATATGCACTTAGTATTTTTCTTTTCTGGTCTTGTTGTTGTTGTTGTTAGCAACATGCATGTGTGTGAATGTGTGTGGGTGTCTGCACATGAGTACAGTGCTCATGGAGACCGCAAGAAGGTAGCAGGTCCCCAGAAGCTGTATGTAGGGGAAGTTCTAAGCTGCCTAACATGGGAACAGAACTTGGTTAAGTACCTGCTCTTAACTGCTGAGTCATCTATTCAGCCCCTTCTCTGGTCTTATCTTAAGCGCAAGTTGTTCGTGTCGTCGTATGGTGTTACTGGCTGATTTTCCTCCTATGTGTAGGTGTTTTTAAGGCCCTACACTTTAGCTCATGGCTCTCAAATGGAAAGAAAAAAAGGTGAGAGGGTAAAGAGTTTCAGCTTTTTTAAGTCACCTGTAAGCCTCCGCGGCTGGAGGGAAAGGCTCTGTAACCATGGCGACCGTAACCCTACAGAGTGCAACAATTGCTACTATTATCTTTGTGCATCTACTGTTAAAAGTGATACGGAGCAAGTGAGCACACATTCTCAACAGTTGAGGAGCAAGGTCCTTTTTGCTTACCCTGGCTCCTACTGGCTGAAGGCTAACTGCCATGGGAACTTGTTTTTAACTGCTTGCCAGTAGCTAGGTTGGTGCTACGGTTTCAAGCGTTGAATTTAACCAAGCTTAAACTCGGACTGCCTTCCCAAGCCTTCTCTTAGAACATGCAAGCACTCAATAGACTCTAGAATTGCAGAATAGTTACAGCAAGTAGATTCCACTAACTCCATAGTCTCTGGGGAGACAGCAGGCACTTTCTGATCCGCCATCTTTCCAGAATCCTCCCTGGTTCAGTGACTTTGGTTCTAGTCTATATTTTTCCATTCTGCTACTTACTGTGGGATCTTGTTGTAAAGTTTCTTAGAAGGAAAGTATGCTGGCTAGATTTGTCAATTTGACACAAACTATGGCTTGAGAAAATGCCTCCAATAGATCAGGCTGTAGGCAAGTGTGCGAGACGTTTTCATAATTAGTGATTGATGGGGAGGGCTCAGCCTATGGTGGGTGGTGCCATACTTGGGCAGGTGATTCTAAATTCTGTAAGAAAGCAAGCTGAACAAACCATGGAGAGCAAGGCAGTAAGCAGTACACCTCCAAGGTCCCTGCATCAGCTCCTGCCTCCAAGTTCCTGTCCTGTTTGGGTTCCTGTCCTGACTTCGCTCAGTGATTATGGGTGATATGGAAGTGTAAGCCAAACAAAACTTTTCCTCCCCAACTTGCTTTTTGACCATGGTGTTTCATCACAGCAAGAGAAACTCCAAAACAAACGGTGACATAATTTAGAGAGCTTTCTCCTTTCTGAGCTAGATGTGTGATGTTATAAATGTTCCTCTAAATGCTAAAGTTATAGTCACCAGTACTGATGTGTTGGGTTTTCATTTTTCTTCACCTTCTAACTTCTATTTTTCACTCTTGATTTCTTCATTAATTTTTTCACACTTTTTATTTCTTGGGGGTGGTGGAGACATGGTTATGATGGAGTACGGGTGGATGGGGTTAGTGGACAACTTGCAGGAGTTGGTTTACCTCTTCCACTATGTGGCTTCCTCAGTCACCTGACTTGAAAGCAAGTGCTTTGCCCACTGAGACATCTCAGTTGCCCTTGATTTTTTTTTTGTTGTCGTTAAAGTCATTTTGAACAATGTTTGTCTCTAAGTCCTTGGGAGATTTCCCTATCTTCTTTCTGGTTGTTGGTTGTATGTGTTGTTTGGTTTTGCCTCGTTTGGTTTGTGGCTCAGTCTCTCCAGCTCAGATGGGTCTTGAGATCACTCTAGCTCATGACAGCCACTAACCATCAGGCAGATGGACTTTGAGCTAATTGAAGTTACCGTCAATGAAAGGAGAATGCACACTTTTTTTTTTTTTTTTTTGGAGCTGGGGACCGAACCCAGGGCCTTGCACTTGCTAGGCAAGCGCTCTACCACTGAGCTAAATCCCCAACCCCCTAATAATGAATTTTTTTTTTGGTTCTTTTTTTTCGGATCTGGGGACCTAACCCAGGGCCTTGCGCTTGCTAGGCAAGCACTCTACCACTGAGCTAAATCCCCAACCCTGAATGCACACATTATTACTACTTGCTGAATTACATTAGATATGAGGGTGTGCTGTTTTAGATAAGTGTTTATGACTCTTTCTGGTAAGTCCTTCACATTGCATCTATTGAAGGGACTTTAAACTAATCAAAAGCACCATCAGCAAAGGGTGAGCACACATTATTACTACTTGTTGAATTACATTAGATATGAGGGTGTGCTGTTTTAGGTGTTTATGACTCTTTCTGGTAAGTCCTTCAACACATTGCATCTATTGAAGGGACTTTGAACTAATCGAAACCACCGTCAGCAAAGGGTGAGCACATTATTACTACTTTCTGATATATATTAGATATGAGAATGTGCTGTTTTAGATAAGTGTTTATGATCCTTTCTGGTATTGAAGTTGGTCAGAAGCCAGCTACCTTCTGCTAGGACACAGATCAGCATCCTTTCCTCGGTGGCTTACAATTTCAGTGTCCCTGTTGATCAAGACAAAAAGCAGGCAGCTAGGGAGGGAATGGGTTCCATGTCAGCACCACCCTATTTGGGCTCTTTAAATCACCTGGGAGTCACTGCAGCTGGAAGGAAGGGATTATAACCCCAGAGGCTGTATCCCTTAGAGGCAATCCAGGTTCACATCCTCAACAGTCAGGAAGCAATGTCCTCTGTGGTCAGCCTGGCTCCTGCTGACTACAGGCAAATTGCCATGACTACACCTGTTACCTGAAGCGCTAAGGAAGCAGAGGAGGGAGGATTGCAAGTACAAGGTTCCTTCAGAGCTGCCTAGGAAGTCTAGGGCTAGCTTGGGCTGTAAGAGACTGTACCTCCAAAACAGATAAAAAATAAATAAAACAGAAAAGCAGAGGAGATGCCAATTCTCTACTGGACAGTAAGCTCCATTCTCTGATTGGTTGCCTTCAACACTTCTGAAAGGTATTCTTACCCTCCCCCACAGAGCCCAGGATGGCGGTGAGGACCCGACTGGCCCACGGGACTTCCATCTCTAGAACGCAATCCCTGAAACTCACCTAACATGAAGATATTCCTATTCAGCAGGCATGACGATTGTTCTTTGTTTCCTGACAAACTCATGTTCTTGGGTTGGGTAAGAGATGGCATTTTATTTTTATGTGTGTGGGGGTCTGTGGTGATTAGGGTTAGCATTGCTGTGGTGAAACACCGTGACCAAAATCAAGTTAGGGAAGAAAGAGTTTTGTTTAGCTTCCACTTCCACATGACAGCCCATTAGTGACGAAAGCAAGGGTTGGCTCGAACCGGATGAACCTGGAGGCAGGACCTGATGCAGAGGCTGTAGGAGGAGTACTCCTGACTGGTTTACTAATCCTGGTTCACTCATCTTGCTTTCTTAAAGAACCCAGGACCACTAGCCCATGAGTAGCACCATGAGTAGAGGCTAGGCTCTCCCCATCAATCACTAATTAGGAAAATGCCCTACAGTTGGATCTTAGGAAGGTTAAGGTTCCCTCCTTTCAGATGACTCCAGTTTGTATCAAGCTGAAATAAAACTAGCTGGAGGTGGCTGACCCCTTGTTAACCTGACACACAAATATGTCACTGTTAAGTCATAACCTTTCCTTTCTTATTCATCTGCAAGAAACCAATGCATATGGACTTTGCATTACCTCGACACCAATATTATAAAATAAAATATTTTACAAATTTAAAAAGTCCCACAGTCTTTACAAGTTCAGACACTTCAAAATCCAGGCTTTGTGCAAGCTTTGTCTGCTCTCCATGACTCCTTCAAGCCTTCAAAACCAGCACCACCCGGGTGACTCTTACATTACCAAGTTTAGCTGCCAGCATGAGGTACAACGTAAGCTGACTCTAGAACACAGCTTCTGTGTGCTCTCAGGAAACACTTCCAGAAACACTTTACCTCAGTGACACTGAGTGATTGTTTTTCTTTTAATTTGTTTACATAGTGGATTACATTGGTGGATTTTCATATATTGAACCATCCCTGCACCCCTGGGATGAAGCCTTACTTCATCATGGTGAATGATGGTTTTGATGTGTTCTTGGATTCAGTTTGCAAGAATTTTATTAAGTATTTTTGCACTGATAAGCAAAACTGGTCTGAAGTTCTCTTTCTTTGTTGGGCCTTTGTGTAGTTTAGGTATCAGAGTAACTGTGGCTTCATAGAATGAATTGGGTAGTGTTCCTTCTGTTTCTATTTTGTACAATAGTTTGAAGAGTGTTGGTATTAATTCCTCTTTGAAAATTTGGTAGAATTCTGTACTAAAACCAATGGCACTGGGCTTTTTTTCGTTGAGAGGTTTTTAATGATGGCTTCTACTTCCTTAGAGGTTAAACTGTTAGATAGTTTACCTGATCTTGATTTAACTTTGGTACATAGCATCTGTCTGGAAATTCATCCATTTCGTCTAGCATCCTCGGTTTTGATGGAATTTTTGAATTTCCTCAGCTTCTACTGTTATGTCTCCCTTTTCATTTCTGATTGTGTTAATTTGGATGTTGTCTCTGTGCCCTTTAGTTAGTTTGGCTAAGAGTTTATCTATCTTACTGATTTTTCTCAAAGAACCAGCTTTTGGGTTTATTAATTCTGTGTATCATTCTCTTTGTTTCTATTTGGTTGGTTTCAGCCCTGAGTTTGACTGTTTCCTGCAGTCTACTCCTCTTGAGTGTGTTTGCTTCTTTTTGTTCTAAAGCCTTCAGGCGTGCTGTTAAGTTGCTAGTGTAGGATCTCTCCAGTTTCTTTATGAAGGCACTCAGTGTTCTTAGCATTGCTTTCCTTGTGTCCCATAAGTTTGGCTATGCTGTGCCTTCATTTTCATTGAATTCTAGAAAGTCTTTAATTTATTTCTTTATAAATCAATCTGGCGGTTCCTCAGGAAATTGGAAATCGTTTTATCTGAAGACCCAGCTATACTGTTCCTGGACATATACTCAAAAGATGCTCTACTGGACCACAAAGACCTGTGCTCCACTACACTCATAGCAGCCTTATTTGTAACAGCCAGAAGCTGGAAACAACCCAGAAGTCCCTTAACGGAAGAGTGGATACAGAAAATGCAGTTCATTTACACAATGGAGTGCTATTTATTCAGCTATTAAAAACAAGGACATCATGAATCTTGCAGGCAAATGGATGGAGCTAGAAAATATCATCCTGAGTGAGGTAACCCAGACCCAAAAGGACATGCATGGGATATACTCATTGATAAATGGATATTAGCCAAAAAGTACAAAACACCCATGATACAACTCACAGGCCAAATGAAGTTTAACACAAATAAAGGCCCAAGTGTGGATGCTTCAATCCCACTTAGAAGTGAGAACAAAATAATCATGGGAAGCAGATGGTGGGGGGAACCTGAGTGGGAGTGGGGAGGGGAGAGGGAAAGGGGTGCAGGATTAGGTATGGGAAGAGACAGGAGAGAAGTCCAGAGGGCCAGGAGAATGGATGGAAATATGCAGTTGTGGGGAGGGGGCACTTCTAGGAAATCCCAGAGTCCTGAAATGTGAGAGGCTCCTAAGACTCAATGGGGATGACCTTAGCCAAAAAGTCCAACAGTGAGGAGAGGGAACCTGAAAAGACCACCTCCAGTAGATAGACAGGGCCCCTAGTCAAGAGATGGAGCCACCCGCCCGTCTTCAAACATTTTGACTCAGAATTGTCCTTATCTAAAGGAAATGCAGGGACAAAATGGAGCAGAGACTGAAGGAAAAGCCATCCAGTGACTGGCCCAACTTGAGATCTATCCCATGCACAGGCACCAAACCCTGACACTATTACTGATGCTATGCTGTGCATACAGACAGGAGCCTAGCATGGCTGTCCTCTGAGAGGCTCTGCCAGCAGCTGAGACAGATGCAGATACTCACAGCCAACAATGGACTGAAGTCCCAGACCCCTATGGAAGAGTTAGGGGAAGGACTGAAGTAGCTGAAGGGGATTGAAACCCCATAGGAAGACCAATAGCATCAACTAACTCGGACCCCTCAGAGCTCCCAGAGACTGAGCCACCAACCAAAGATCATACATAGGCTGGTCTGAGGCCCCAGGCACACATATAGCAGAGGCCTGCCTTGTCTGGTCTCACTGGGAGAGGATGTACCTAGCCCTATAGATACGTGCTACCCCAGGGAAAGGGGATCCTGGGGGAATGAGGTGGAGGTGGAAGGGTGTGTGAGGGAGGTGGGGGGTGGGCATGTAGGGGAGCACCCTCTCAGAAGCAAAGGGGAGGAGGTGAAGAACTCTGGGAGGGGAACTGGGAAGGGAGACATTTGAAATGTAAATAAATAAAATAATTTAATTTTAAAAAATGAAACTATGAGTCTTCTCCTAGTGGCCTTCAGACGAAGATGTAGAGCTCTTAGCTCCTCCTATACCATGCCTGCCTGGATGCTGCCATGCCTTGATGATAACAGACTAAACCTCAGAACCTGTAAGCCTGCCCCAATTAGATATTCTTATAAGAGTTCTTATAAGATCGTAGTATCTTTTCACAATAGTGAAACCTTAACCAAGACAGAAGTTGGTACCAGGGACAGGGGTATTGCTGTGATAGGTCTGACCATGCTTTTGTTAGAAGAATGTGGATTGGGGGACTTTGGATTTGGAGAGTAATGGAATGCTTTACGTGGAGCTTAATGCGCTATCCAAATAGGATATGGAAGACACTGGAGCTGGGGGTAATGTGAACTGTGTAGACCAGGCCAAGGTGTTCCTGTGTGCGGCCTAGAGACTGTTTTGTTGTATTTTGGTGAAGAATGTGTCTGCTTTTTTTCCTTGTCTAAAAGTCTAACTGAGGATATATATATATATATATATATATATATATATATATATATATATATATTGCATTGACAAAGGAAGTCTCAAAAAAGCCCAACAGAGACTTCATCCTCTGGTTTAGTCTCATGAAGAGCCTTTTGAACAAGCATAGTAAGCTGAGAAAGGAAAAAATATAAAAATGTATGGTTCAGGCAATAAAAGGGCACCAGGAAGTGAAATGGAGATGAATCTTGTGTTCAGGGAGATAAAGATTAAGGGAGTGGTGACTTTGTGACAAGATCCCACCCAGCTGAGCGTATTGTTTATGCATTTGCCATTGAACAAGGAATTATCATATTAGGCGTAATTGTTATTGTTTTCACTTGTACTCTTAATCTGGCATGAGATACAGTCCAAAAACGGAGGGCACAGGCTTTTGATCTTGAGGCAAAGTGACAATGAAATGGTTAGGCCCAGGCGAGGTGGTACATGCCTTCAATTCCAGGAGACAGAGGCAAGCAGATCACTGAGTTCAGGTCAGCCTGGTACAGAGCAAGTTCAGAAATGCGCATCAGACCCCCTGAAACAGGAATTATTGAACTACCAGATAAGTCCTAGGAACTCAACCTGAGTCCCCTGCAAAATCAGCAAGTGCTTTTAACTGCCAAGCCATCTCTCCAGCCCCTCGGAGTGCTTTTTACTCACTGAGTAAACCAAGTCATTCCCAAGCATGTCCAACCTTTGGCCTATGGCCACGTAAGGCCAGGGATAGCTATGAATGAAGCCTATCACAAAATTATAAACTTGCTTAAGTGGTGAAGTTTTCGCCATTTCTTTTTAATTTTTACTATATTTATTTGTTTTTATTTATTTATGGGGCATGTGTGTCAGGGAACACATGTGAAGGTCAGAAGACAACAGGCAGGAGTAGATTATCTCCTTCCATCATGTGTGTGGGTCCTGGGTATCAAATTTGTCATCAGACTTCATCAGCTGAGCCATCTCATTGGCTGCTGCTGCTGCTTCCTCCTCCACTTCCTCCTCCTCCTCCTCTTTATCTTGCTCTTCCTTTTCTTCACTTTCTAACTCTGTTTCACAGTTTTTGAGTGTGTAAACCTTGAATATGACAGTATCCTATCGCAGTGTCGAAGGCTGGGCCCTGGATACCTTACCTGTAACAGGTAACCCTATTTCCACTGTATTCACAACCAGTTAAGGATTAAATTAGTTACAAGGCACAAAGTTTTCAAAATTACCAGTTAGGGTGGAATAAACCCATGGCTCTAGTCCAGCATATTCATTTTACTAGACAGAAAATGCCAGTCTGGGCAGCTCTGGGGTGTTAGCCAGGTGGAGTTAGATTAGAACCCTGACTTCTCCATGCCAAGCTCAGGGCTTTCACCATGCTGTCCTGGCACTGGCTGTGTCGGGGTTGATAGTTCAGCTAGAACAATTTTTCATGCAATCACCAGTGTGGTGGGGGCCAGGCTACAGATGGGTTCAGTCCTGGTCCCCAGTCATTGGTGGTCTGTCCTGATCTCCTTATTGATCCAAGATTGATCCCGATGGGTTCCATCTAAGCTTTGCTTCTTTTACCATCCCAAGAGAGTTGTTCTAAATGAAGCCCACCCAATTCTGTACTAAGACGTTATCTGTTTATTTGAGTGTGTGTTGGGGGGTGGGTGTTGGGTGTACATTGCAGTGCACACAAGTTGAAGTCAGAAGGTAACCATGTGGAGGCAATTTTCACACAAGTCCAGGGATTGAACTCAGGTAGCTCAACTTACAAGTGTTTAGCTGCTAACTCATCTCTCCAATCCCTAACATGTGATCTGAAGGCAGATTCTTAAACACAGACCTCTTACTAAAGGCCACAGAACAGGCAGATTATATAAACGCCCAATCCCATTCTCATTTTCCATAATTTCTCAATGGCTTTCGATTGAATCCAAGTTTGTTTTTTATTCTTTTTTTTTCCTGCTTCTAGCTTGTTTATTAATTTTTTTCTTTCTTTTTATTAACTTAAGTATTTCTTATATACATTTCAAGTGTTATTCCCTTTCCCGGTTTCCGGGCAAACATCCCCCTCCCCCCTCCCCTTCCTTATGGGTGTCCCCCTCCCAACCCTCCCCCCATTGCCGCCCTCCCCCCATAGTCTAGTTCACTGGGGGTTCAGTCTTAGCAGGACCCAGGGCTTCCCCTTCCACTGGTGCTCTTACTAGGATATTCATTGCTACCTATGAGGTCAGAGTCCAGGGTCAGTCCATGTATAGTATTTAGGTAGTGGCTTAGTCCCTGGAAGCTCTGGTTGCTTGACATTGTTGTACTTTTGGGGTCTCGAGCCCCTTCAAGCTCTTCCAGTTCTTTCTCTGATTCCTTCAACGGGGGACCTATTCTCAGTTCAGTGGTTTGCTGCTGGCATTCGTCTCTGTATTTGCTGTATTCTGGCTGTGTCTCTCAGGAGCGATCTACATCCGGCTCCTGTCGGTCTGCACTTCTTTGCTTCATCCATCTTGTCCAATTGGGTGGCTGTATATGTATGGGCCACCTGTGGGGCAGGCTTTGAATGGGTGTTCCTTCAGTCTCTGTTTTAATCTTTGCCTCTCCCTTCCCTGCCAAGGGTATTCTTTTTCCTCATTTAAAGAAGGAGTGAAGCATTCACATTTTGATCATCCGTCTTGAGTTTCGTTTGTTCTAGGGATCTAGGGTAATTCAAGCATTTGGGCTAATAGCCACTTATCAATGAGTGCATACCATGTATGTCTTTCTGTGATTGGGTTAGCTCACTCAGGATGATATTTTCCAGTTCCAACCATTTGCCTACGAATTTCATAAACTCGTTGTTTTTGATAGCTGAGTAATATTCCATTGTGTAGATGTACCACATTTTCTGTATCCATTCCTCTGTTGAAGGGCATCTGGGTTCTTTCCATTTTCTGGCTATTATAAATAAGGCTGCGATGAACATAGTGGAGCACGTGTCTCTTTTATATGTTGAGGCATCTTTTGGGTATATGCCCAAGAGAGGTATAGCTGGATCCTCAGGCAGTTCAATGTCCAATTTTCTGAGGAACCTCCAGACTGATTTCCAGAATGGTTTTACCAGTCTGCAATCCCACCAACAATGGAGGAGTGTTCCTCTTTCTCCACATCCTCGCCAGCATCTGCTGTCACCTGAGTTTTTGATCTTAGCCATTCTCACTGGTGTGAGGTGAAATCTCAGGGTTGTTTTGATTTGCATTTCCCTTATGACTAAAGATGTTGAACATTTCTTTAGGTGTTTCTCAGCCATTCGGCATTCCTCAGCTGTGAATTCTTTGTTTAGCTCTGAACCCCATTTTTTAATAGGGTTATTTGTTTCCCTGCGGTCTAACTTCTTGAGTTCTTTGTATATTTTGGATATAAGGCCTCTATCTGTTGTAGGATTGGTAAAGATCTTTTCCCAATCTGTTGGTTGCCGTTTTGTCCTAACCACAGTGTCCTTTGCCTTACAGAAGCTTTGCAGTTTTATGAGATCCCATTTGTCGATTCTTGATCTTAGAGCATAAGCCATTGGTGTTTTGTTCAGGAAATTTTTTCCAGTGCCCATGTGTTCCAGATGCTTCCCTAGTTTTTCTTCTAGTGTGTCTGGTTTGATGTGGAGGTCCTTGATCCACTTGGACTTAAGCTTTGTACAGGGTGATAAGCATGGATCGATCTGCATTCTTCTACATGTTGCCCTCCAGTTGAACCAGCACCATTTGCTGAAAATGCTATCTTTTTTCCATTGGATGGTTTTGGCTCCTTTGTCAAAAATCAAGTGACCATAGGTGTGTGGGTTCATTTCTGGGTCTTCAATTCTATTCCATTGGTCTATCTGTCTGTCTCTGTACCAATACCATGCAGTTTTTATCACTATTGCTCTGTAATACTGCTTGAGTTCAGGGATAGTGATTCCCCCTGAAGTCCTCTTATTGTTGAGGATAGCTTTAGCTATCCTGGGTTTTTTGTTATTCCAGATGAATTTGCAAATTGTTCTGTCTAACTCTTTGAAGAATTGGATTGGTATTTTGATGGGGATTGCATTGAATCTGTAGATCGCTTTTGGTAAAATGGCCATTTTTACTATATTAATCCTGCCAATCCATGAGCATGGGAGATCTTTCCATCTTCTGAGGTCTTCTTCAATTTCTTTCCTCAGTGTCTTGAAGTTCTTATTGTACAGATCTTTTACTTGCTTGGTTAAAGTCACACCGAGGTACTTTATATTATTTGGGTCTATTATGAAGGGTGTCGTTTCCCTAATTTCTTTCTCGGCTTGTTTCTCTTTTGTATAGAGGAAGGCAACTGATTTATTTGAGTTAATTTTATACCCAGCCACTTTGCTGAAGTTGTTTATCAGCTTTAGTAGTTCTCTGGTGGATTTTTTGGGATCACTTAAATATACTATCATGTCATCTGCAAATAGTGATATTTTGACCTCTTCTTTTCCGATCTGTATCCCCTTGACCTCCTTTTGTTGTCTGATTGCTCTGGCTAGAACTTCAAGAACTATATTGAATAAGTAGGGAGAGAGTGGGCAGCCTTGTCTAGTCCCTGATTTTAGTGGGATTGCTTCAAGTTTCTCTCCATTTAGTTTAATGTTAGCAACTGGTTTGCTGTATATGGCTTTTACTATGTTTAGGTATGGGCCTTGAATTCCTATTCTTTCCAGGACTTTTATCATGAAGGGGTGTTGAATTTTGTCAAATGCTTTCTCAGCATCTAATGAAATGATCATGTGGTTCTGTTCTTTCAGTTTGTTTATATAATGGATCACGTTGATGGTTTTCCGTATATTAAACCATCCCTGCATGCCTGGGATGAAGCCTACTTGATCATGGTGGATGATTGTTTTGATGTGCTCTTGAATTCGGTTTGCCAGAATTTTATTGAGTATTTTTGCATCGATATTCATAAGGGAAATTGGTCTGAAGTTCTCTTTCTTTGTTGTGTCTTTGTGTGGTTTAGGTATAAGAGTAATTGTGGCTTCGTAGAAGGAATTCGGTAGTGCTCCATCTGTTTCAATTTTGTGGAATAGTTTGGATAATATTGGTATGAGGTCTTCTATGAAGGTTTGATAGAATTCTGCACTAAACCCGTCTGGACCTGGGCTCTTTTTGGTTGGGAGACCTTTAATGACTGCTTCTATTTCCTTAGGAGTTATGGGGTTGTTTAACTGGTTTATCTGTTCCTGATTTAACTTCGATACCTGGTATCTGTCTAGGAAATTGTCCATTTCCTGAAGATTTTCAAGTTTTGTTGAATATAGGTTTTTATAGTAAGATCTGATGATTTTTTGAATTTCCTCTGAATCTGTAGTTATGTCTCCCTTTTCATTTCTGATTTTGTTAATTTGGACGCACTCTCTGTGTCCTCTCGTTAGTCTGGCTAAGGGTTTATCTATCTTGTTGATTTTCTCAAAGAACCAACTTTTGGTTCTGTTGATTCTTTCTATGGTCCTTTTTGTTTCTACTTGGTTGATTTCAGCTCTGAGTTTGATTATTTCCTGCCTTCTACTCCTCCTGGGTGTATTTGCTTCTTTTTGTTCTAGAGCTTTTAGGTGTGCTGTCAAGCTGCTGACATATGCTCTTTCCTGTTTCTTTCTGCAGGCACTCAGCGCTATGAGTTTTCCTCTTAGCACAGCTTTCATTGTGTCCCATAAGTTTGGGTATGTTGTATCTTCATTTTCATTAAATTCTAAAAAGTTTTTAATTTCTTTCTTTATTTCTTCCTTGACCAGGTTATCATTGAGTAGAGCATTGTTCAATTTCCACGTATATGTGGGCATTCTTCCCTTATTGTTATTGAAGACCAGTTTTAGGCCGTGGTGGTCCGATAGCACGCATGGGATTATTTCTATCTTTCTGTACCTGTTGAGGCCCGTTTTTTGACCAATTATATGGTCAATTTTGGAGAAAGTACCATGAGGAGCTGAGAAGAAGGTATATCCTTTTGCTTTAGGATAGAATGTTCTATAAATATCCGTTAAGTCCATTTGGCTCATGACTTCTCTTAGTCTGTCGACATCACTGTTTAATTTCTGTTTCCATGATCTGTCCATTGATGAGAGTGGTGTGTTGAAATCTCCCACTATTATTATTGTGTGAGGTGCAATGTGTGCTTTGAGCTTTAGTAAGGTTTCTTTTACATATGTAGGTGCCCTTGTATTTGGGGCATAGATATTTAGGATTGAGAGTTCATCTTGGTGGATTTTTCCTTTGATGAATATGAAGTGTCCTTCCTTATCTTTTTTGATGACTTTTAGTTGGAAATTGATTTTATTTGATATTAGAATGGCTACTCCAGCTTGCTTCTTCTGACCATTTGCTTGGAAAGTTGTTTTCCAGCCTTTCACTCTGAGGTAGTGTCTGTCTTTGTCTCTGAGGTGTGTTTCCTGTAGGCAGCAGAATGCAGGGTCCTCGTTGTGTATCCAGTTTGTTAATCTATGTCTTTTTATTGGGGAGTTGAGGCCATTGATATTGAGAGATATTAAGGAATAGTGATTATTGCTTCCCGTTATATTCATATTTGGATGTGAGGTTATGTTTGTGTGCTTTCATTCTCTTTGTTTTGTTGCCAAGACGATTAGTTTCTTGCTTCTTCTAGGGTATAGCTTGCCTCCTTATGTTGGGCTTTACCATTTATTATCCTTTGTAGTGCTGGATTTGTGGAAAGATATTGTGTAAATTTGGTTTTGTCATGGAATATCTTGGTTTCTCCATCAATGTTAATTGAGAGTTTTGCTGGATACAATAACCTGGGCTGGCATTTGTGTTCTCTTAGGGTCTGTATAACATCAGTCCAGGATCTTCTGGCCTTCATAGTTTCTGGCGAGAAGTCTGGTGTGATTCTGATAGGTCTCCCTTTATATGTTACTTGACCTTTTTCCCTTACTGCTTTTAATATTCTTTCTTTATTTTGTGCGTTTGGTGTTTTGACAATTATGTGACGGGAGGTGTTTCTTTTCTGGTCCAATCTATTTGGAGTTCTGTAGGCTTCTTGTATGTCTATGGGTATCTCTTTTTTTAGGTTAGGGAAGTTTTCTTCTATGATTTTGTTGAAGATATTTACTGGTCCTTTGAGCTGGGAGTCTTCACTCTCTTCTATACCTATTATCCTTAGGTTTGATCTTCTCATTGAGTCCTGGATTTCCTGTATGTTTTGGACCAGTAGCTTTTTCCGCTTTACATTATCTTTGACAGTTGAGTCAGTGATTTCTATGGAATCTTCTGCTCCCGAGATTCTCTCTTCCATCTCTTGTATTCTGTTGGTGAAGCTTGTATCTACAGCTCCTTGTCTCTTCTTTTGGTTTTCTATATCCAGGGTTGTTTCCATGTGTTCTTTCTTGATTGCTTCTATTTCCATTTTTAATTCCTTCAACTGTTTGATTGTGTTTTCCTGGAATTCTTTCAGGGATTTTTGTGTCTCCTCTCTATGGGCTTCTACTTGTTTATTTATGTTTTCCTGGAATTCTTTCAGGGATTTTTGTGTCTCCTCTCTATGGGCTTCTACTTGTTTATTTATGTTTTCCTGGAATTCTTTCAGGGATTTTTTCGATTCTTTCAGGCATTTTTGCGATTCCTCTCTGTAGGCTTCTACTTGTTCTGTAAGGGAGTTCTTCACGTCTTTCTTGAAGTCCTCCAGCATCATGATCAAAAATGATTTTGGAACTAGATCTTGCTTTTCTGGTGTGTTTGGATATTCCATGTTTGTTTTGATGGGAGAATTGGGCTCCGATGGTGCCATGTAGTCTTGGTTTCTGTTGCTTGGGTTCCTGCGCTTGCCTCTCGCCATCAGATTATCTCTAGTGTTACTTTGTTCTGCTATTTCTGACAGTGGCTAGACTGTCCTATAAGCCTGTGTGTCAGGAGTGCTGTAGACCTGTTTTCCTCTCTTTCAGTCAGTTATGGGGACAGAGTGTTCTGCTTTCCGGCGTGTGGTTTTTCCTCTCTACAGGTCTTCAGCTGTTCCTGTGGGCCTGTGTCTTGAGTTCACCAGGCAGCTTTCTTGCAGCAGAAAAGTTGGTCTTACCTGTGGTCCCGGGGCTCAAGTTCGCTCATGGGGTGCTACCCACGGGCTCTCTGCAGCGGCAGCAACCAGGAAGACCTGTGCCGCCGTTTCCGGGAGCTTCAGTGCACCAGGGTTCCAGATGGTCTTTGGCTTTTTCCTCTGGCGTCCGAGATGTGTGTGCAGAGAGCAGTCTCTTCTGGTTTCCCAGGCTTGTCTGCCTCTCTGAAGGTTCAGCTCTCCCTCCCACGGGATTTGGGTGCAGAGAACTGTTTATCCGGTCTGTTTCCTTCTGGTTCTGGTGGTGTCTCAGGCACAGGGGTCCTGCCGCTCCTGGGCCCTCCCCCACGGGAGCCCAGAGGCCTTATACAGTTTCCTCTTGGGCCAGGGATGTGGGCAGGGGTGAGCAGTGTTGGTGGTCTCTTCCGCTCTGCAGCCTCAGGAGTGCCCACCTGACCAGGCGGTTGGGTCTCTCTCTCACAGGGTCTGGGGGCAGAGAGCTGCTGCGGGCCGGGATCCGCGGGCTGTTTTTTATTCTTGACACTTAAGATTCTGTAATGACCAACCACTGGCAACACTCTGAGGACATGCCACATTATTGGGTTTCCTGCCCTCAGCCTAGGCCTTGGTCATCTTCCACAAAGCATCTAGAGAGAACAATCTCTAGAAGAGATCACATCTCTCCTCTGCTGACAAGCATCCATTGGTTCTTGGCCTAGGCAAAGCCTGGTGTTTTTCAAGGCATTGCTCTGTCTGCCCTCTGCCATATCGATGACCACTACTTCTTTTCCTGCTTCTCTCCCTTCAGCTCTGGCCATCAGCATCTCCTTCCTCAAAGTCTTTGTACTCGCTTGTGTTCTATTCCCAGGATCTGTGCTGTGTGTGTGTGTGTGTGTGTGTGTGTGTGTGTGGTGTGTGTGTGTGTGTGTCTGTCTGTCTCTCTGTGTCTGACTCTTTGTGTGTGTGTGTGTCTGTGTCTGTGTCTGACTCTGTGTGTGTGTGTCTGTGTCTGACTGTGTGTGTGTGTGTCTCTCTCTCTGTCTCTGTGTGTCTGTGTGTGTCTCTCTGTGTCTGATTCTGTGTGTGTGTGTGTGTGTGTGTGTGTGTGTGTGTGTGTGTCAGTTTGCAGGACCCAGAGACTAAACTCAGGTTATCAAACTCTGCAGCAAGAACCCACTGAGACACCTTGCTGTCCCCTAAATGTTCTTTTCCTGTGATGGAACCTGTCAGCTTGTTTATTCCCTGCCTCCTCCCAGTACACACAAACAGGTCTGTTTTGTTTTTATTTGTTTTTGCCTTTCGCTGATGAATCCCCAGTGCCTGGACCCGAATGTATCACAGACTAGGTGTTTTATAAGCATTTCTTTACTGGATTCTGGCCATGGGACCTTATGGTTAGCAAGGGATGGAATTTGTTGAAGTAGTTTACCTAGCTTCCTGCCCAAAGGAAGGACAAAATGTAAGTGGACAATCACACTCTGGAGGGATGTTTTCAAAGCTGGAGGAACCTGGGAGACTGGGGGGGGGGGTTCATGCAATTTTATTTAATGAAATTCGGAAGAAAGTCAGCAGGTAATGTAATTAGAAACCATCCACTAAAGCAGCTAAGTGTTTCTGGGCAGGCCTGCGTTACAATGAAGCTACTCATTGTTGGGAAGGGCTCCCAGCTGTCAGGGCTCAACCCCAAATGTCAGCACCCAGGAGGAAGACAAAAGACTCCCGGAAACAGCACACACAGAATCAATAGAGTCATTAGAATAAATACAGATATACAGATGACAAGACAGGCGAGAGTAAATATTTACCCAGTGCTTGAGATAAACGTGTTGGCAGAACACCGAGGCCAGGGAGACACTGGAGAATTTGCTGTGTCAATGGGGCCAGATGGAAAGCAATGGCTGCCTCTCTGACACCATCACTGCCTCCTCATCCTTGGCATCAGAATAACTTCCTAGCTTACAGCATTGTCTGCCCAGCTCGTGGCTGAACATGTGATTGTATGTGTTCTGACTAAATATGGATCTTCTGGGAACACACTATCAGGGCCTACAGGAGTCATGGACAGGTCATTTCATTACCAGAATGACACAGTCCATGAGTCATGTTGGGTAGGGAATTATAAGAAAAAGGACCACAGACACTCCCCATCAATCAAATAAGAGAAGCTATATGGCTTCCTGCATGCTGTGTACACACCTGTGGTCTACTGGCTGACCTAGGGAAGGGTTTTTGTAGCTTGTAGTCTGGGCTTCTCTGCAAGGAATAAAGCTTTGAGGACCTGTCCCATTCTCCTCTGTCATCATGTGACCCCCACCTTCCTTTGTTTGTTTGTTTGTTTGTTTTTATTGGATTTTTTATTTACATTTCAAATGTTTCGTTTTCCAGTTTCCTGTCCATAAACCCCCTAGCCCACCCCCCTCCCCTTCTTCTATGAGGGTGTTACCCCACACATCCACCCACCCCTTCCTGCCGCCCCACACTGACATTCCCCTACACCGGGGAGGGGGGGTCCAGCCTTGGCAGGATCAAGGACTTCTCCTTCCATTGGTGCCCAACAAGGCCATCCTCTGCTACATATGCAGTTGGAACCATGGGTCTGACCATGTGTATTCTTTGGTTGGTGGTTTAGTCCCTGCGAGCTCTGGTTGGTTGGTATTGTTGTTTTTATGGGGTTGCAAACCCTTTCAGCTCCTTCAATCCTTTCTCTAATTCCTCCAATGGGGACCCTGTTCTCAGTTCAGTGGTTGGCTGCCAGCATTCACCTCTGTATTTGACATGCTCTGGCTGAGCCTCTTAGGAGACAGCTATATCAGGCTCCTGTCAGCATGCACTTCTTGGCATTCACAATAGTGTCCGGGTTTGGTGGCTGTATGTGTATGGTCTGGGTCCCAGATGGGGCAGGCTCTGAATGGCCATTCCTTCAGTCTCTGCTCCAAACTTTGTCTCCGTATCTCTTCCTATGAATATGTTTGTTCCCCTTCTAAGGATCGAAGTATCCACTCTCTGATTATTCTTCTTCTTGAGCTTCATGTGGTCTGTGGATTGTGTCTTGGGTAATCCAAGCTTTTGGGCTAATGTCCACTTATCAGTGAGTGTATAACATGTGTGGTTTTTTTTTGGCATTGGGTTACCTCACTCAGAAAGATATTTTCTAGTTCCATACATTTGCCTATGAATTTCATGAAGTCATTGTTTTTAATAGCTGAGTAGTACTCCATTGTGTAGATGTACCACATTTTCTGTATCCATTCCTCTGTTGAAAAATATCTGGGTTCTTTCCAGCTTCTGGCTATTATAAATAAGGCTGCTATGAACATAGTGGAGCATGTGTCCTTGTTATATGTTGGAGCATCTTTTGGGTATAGGCCCAGGAGTGTTATAGCTGGGTACTCAGGTAGTAGTCCTATGTCCAGTTTTCTGATTGATTGATTTCCAGAATGGTTGTACCAGCTTGCAATCCCATTAACAATGGAGGGGTGTTCCTCTTTCTCCACATCCTTGCCAGCATCTGTTATCACCTGAGATTTTGATCTTAGCTATTTTGACTGGTGTGAGGTGGAATCTCAGGGTTGTTTTGATTTGCATTTCCCTGATTACTAAGGATGTTAAACATTTCTTTAGGTACGACTCAGCCATTCGATATTCCTCAGTTGAGAATTTTTTGTTTAGATATGTACACCATTTTTAATAGGGTTATTTGATTCTCTGGAGTCTAACTTCTTGAGTTCTTTGTTTATATTAGATATCAACCCTCTATCGGATGTAGGATTGTTAAAGATCTCTTCCCAATCCGTTGGTTGCTGCTGTATCCTAATGACAGTGTCCGTTGCCTTATAGAAGCTTTGCAGTTTTATGAGGTCCCATTTGTCGATTCTTGATCGTAGAGCATAAATTATTGGTGTTCTGTTCAGGAAATTTTCCCCAGTGTCCATGTGTTCAAGGCTCTTCCCAATTTTTCTTCTATTAGAGTGTACCTTTTTTTCTTCTTTTTTATTGGATTTTTTTACTTACATTTCAATGTTATTTCCTTTTCCAGTTTCCTGTTCATAAACCCCCTATCCCAGCATCCCTCCCCCTTCTTCTATGAGGGTGTTCCCCCACACATCCACCCACCCCTTCCCACCTCCCACCCTGACATTCCCCTACACTGGGAGATCTAGCCTTAGCAGGACCAAGGGCTTCTCCTCCCACTGGTGCCCAAGAAGACCATCCTCTGCTACATATGCAGCTGGAGCCATGGGTCTGTCTATGTGTACTCTTTGGATAGTGGTTTAGTCCCTGGGAGCTCTGGTTGGTGGGTATTGTTGTTTTTATGGGGTTGCAAGCTCCTTCAATCCTTTTTCTAACTCCTCCAATGGGGACCTCGTTCTCAGTTCAGTGGTTGGCTGCTAGCATTCACCTCTGTATTTGTCATGCTCTGGCTGAGCCTCTTAGGAGACAGCTATATCAGGCTCCTGTCAGCATGCACTTCTTGGCTTCAGTGGAGTATATCTGGTTTTATGTGGAGTTCCTTGATCCACTTGGACTTGAGCTTTGTACAGGATGATAAGAATGGATCAATTTGCATTCTTCTACATGCTGACCACCAGTTGAACCAGAACCATTTGTTGAAAATGCTATCTTTTTTCCACTGGATGGTTTTAACTCCTTTCTCAAAGATCAAGTGACCATAGGTGTGTGAGTTCATTTCTGGGTCAAACTATTCCACAAAATAGAAACAGAAGGAACACTACCAAATTCCTTCTATGAAGCCACAATTATGCTTATACCTAAACCAAACAAAGACCCAACAAAGAAAGAGAACTTCATTCCTTTATGAATATCGATGCAAAAATACTCAATAAAATTCTTGCAAACTAAATCCAGGAACACATCAATCCATGAGCATGGGCATCTTTCCATCTCCTGAGATCTTCTTCAATCTGATCAAGTAGGCTTCATCCCAGGGATACAGGGATGGTTCAATATACAGAAATCTATCAATGTAATCTACTATATAAACAAAATCAAAGAAAAAAAAACCACATGATCATCTTATAGGTTGCTGAGAAAGCATTCAACAAAATTAAACACCCCTTCATGTTAAAAGTCTTGGAAATATCAGAAATTCAAGGCCCATACCTAAACATAGTAAAAGCAATATACAGCAAACCAGTAGCCAACATCAAACTAAATGGAGAAGAAACTTGAAGCAATTCCACTAAAATCAGGGACTAGACAAGGCTGCCCACTCTCTCCCTACTTATTCAATATAGTACTTGAAGTCCTAGCCAGAGCAATCAGACAACAAAAAGAGGTCAAAGGGATACAAATTGGAAAGGAGGAAGTCAAAATATCACAATTTGCAGATGATATGATAGTATACTTAAGTGACCCCAAAAGTTTCACCAGAGAACTACTAAGCCTGATAAACGACTTCAGCAAAATTGGCTGGGTATAAAATTAACCCAAACAAATCAGTACCCTTCCTCTACTCAAAGGATAAACAGGCTGAGAAAGAAATTAGGGAAACGATACCCTTCACAATAATCACAGATAACATAAAATACCTCGGTGTGACTCTAACCAAGCAAGTGAAAGATCTGTATGACAAGAACTTCAAATCTTCAAATCTCTGAAGAAAGAAATTGAAGAAGATCTCAGGAGATGGAAAGATGCCCATGCTCATTGATTGGCAGGATTAATATAGTAAAACAGGCCATTTTACCAAAAGCGGTCTATAGATTCAATGCAATTCCCATCAAAATTCCAACTCAATTCTTCATAGAGTTAGAACAATTTGAAAATTCATTTGGAATAACAAAAAACCCAGGATAGCAAAAATTATCCTCAACAACAAAAGGACTTCTGGAGGAATCACCATCCCTGACCTCAACAGAATTACAGAGCAACAGTGATAAAACCTGTATGGTGCTGGTACAGAGATAGGCAGGAAGATCAATGGAATAGAATTGAAGACCCCCACCTTCCTTACTGACTTTCACAGCCTCTCCCCACCTCCCTTTCTTAGATCTCAATGGTGTCTTAATCCATTCCTATTTCTGTCTATTCTGTTTCCAGAGGCAGTCACAAGGAACACCTTTGAATTGAAGGGTATTTATTTGAAAAACTTTTTTCTTTCTTCTGGAGCCTCAGCAACTCAGTCTTCATCCAGTTCATTACTTACCCTTATAGTTGTTAAGGCTGAGGTAAAATATTAAGGCCCAAATGGAATGTTAAGGCCTAGGTAATTGTTACCTGGGTATTGTCTATTACTAATATTGTAAAGAAACTTTCTCATGTGTGTTGCTGCTGTTACTAGGAAACTTTCACATGCCCAAGTTAATTACATATTCTGTTATATTCTGTACCGTTGGAAAACAATCATGATAAAAGTCAATTGAACCATTTTGTATAGTTACCCACAATAAACTTGGACCTGAACCAATCACCTAGCAGCACTTCCTGCACCTCAGTATAAGCTTTTATGATTTTTGCCTTCCTGGGCTGCCACTGGGGTGGACCCTGACACCAGAGACACAAACAGCTACTTATAATAAGACTTCCATTTTAACTAGGGATCGAGTAAAGTTTAAATTCTCAAGACCTCCCTAGGAGTTAACATCCTACTTGGCAGAAAGACACATGTCAAGTTATAATAAAAACATTAGACAAGGCAAATCCCCTGCCGCAGTTAAATACCCCAACCAATGGGAACAGGGTAAATTTACAACAAAACCGTTACTGAGGAAGTCCCCGATCCCTAAATCCTGATTGGTGAAATAACTTGGCATAAATGTTTGTGGATTTTAGGCTTTAAAATCCTGTAGGATCTTAACTCAGTGTTATGGTTCAGTTCCAGAATCTGGACCATAGGCTTGATCGATCAGTCCTGGGGTGTATGATCAATAAACTATTCCTGTCTGACTGAGATCACTGTTCATGTGGTTTGTGAGGTGACTCCTGGACCCTGTTCAAGCCTATTTTCTGAGATCAGACAAGATCAGGTCTACAGGTGGTATGGCCATAGACCAAGCCTATTTTCAAATGGGGATTCTATTAAAATACCCTTCAAACACACCATAACAACAAAAATCAGGAAGAAGAAAGATGACAGGGCTGTAGAGATGACTCCGAGTATAAAACGCTTGCTACACAAGCATAAAGACCTGAGTTTGAATCCCCAGGGACCATCCAAAATCCAACCACATACCCATTGAGGGGAGAGGAAAAGGGAGAGGGAGAGGGAGAGGGAGAGATAGAAAGAGACACATGAAGAGAATGTGGCCATCAATCTCTTTTTGGAATAAAGAGAACAATGAATTACTATTAAAGAGTTTTCCCAGGGCTGGAGAGATGGCTCAGTGGTTAAGAGCACTAACTGCTCTTCCAGAGGTCCTGAGTTCAATTCCCAGCAACTGCATGGTGGCTCACAACCATCTGTAATGGGGTTCAATGCCCTCTTCTGGTGTGTCTGACAGTGTACTCACATACATAAAATAATTTTTTTTAAAAAGGGAAAAACCCTAAAGAATGTTAAAGAAAAAGTTTTCCCACAACAGTGCTTTCCTGCAGTCTTGATAGTAGTGCCTTAGCAAACCCCTGGCATGACATTTCCAGCAAAGCTACGGGATTTAGCTGGTGTACCCGAGATCCCAAGGACCTAAGCCAAGGAGCAACCAAGGCTTCCTGTCTATCTCAGCCAAATGCGCAGAGGCACAAGCCTTTGAGGCCAAGGGTGGAGAACATTCTCTGCGCTGGCTGCAAGTACCTGTCGCCAAAAGGCAGGCATCCAAGGAGCCAGTGTAACAAAGGTTTATCTCGGCTCTCTGTGGGGACAGGACTCTGAATGATTACTTCCTCCTGAGCCCTCCAAGACAAACCATCAGCAAAACCAACTGGAAAGTAACTGAAATCAATAACCAGCTTCCTGGGATTACAATAATCAGCTACTGGGAAAACATACTCAATGCCAAGGAGCCTTGACTATGCTAAAGGTTAGGAGAACAATGCCCTCCTTTTTGGTCCAAAGGTAAGCATCTCCCTGTATCCTGGTAGCTAGAAAATGCTCACCAGGATGGTCCAAATCTATGGAAAAGTACTGATGTGTAGGAAAGAGGCTGTTGGTCCCTGTGCTGTGCTCCCTCCCACCTGTGTGGGTCCCTGTGCTGTGCTCCCTCCCACCTGTGTGGGTCCCTGTGCTGTGCTCCCTCCCACCTGTGTGGGTCCCTGTGTCACGTTCCCTCCCACCAGACCCCTAGTCACTCACTGGATGGCAAACAGGGAAGTTACTCTTCTATGAACCATACTCAATTGTAGTGTGGGGTCTTATAAAGATCCCATGAGATTATAAAGGTAAGACACGTAGCTAAGGTCACTCAGTTCCTATCTGTTAGAGGCTGACCAAGAAACCCAGGGGAACCCTGTCCCTCTCTTGAGCACAACTTGCTGCTTTTGTGTGTGTGAGTGAGTGTGTGTGTGTGTGTGTGTGTGACTCACTTCTTCCAGGGACAGAAGCCAGAGGCCCCCTGCCTGTGAGCAAGGCCTAGGAAATCTACTCTGATGTAAGGATGCCTGGCCCATTTCTCTGCACACACTGCTCTCTTCCCTGTTGTCTCCGGGTATGAGCCCTAGATCACCACAGAAAACACTCCTCAGACTTCAATTCAGCTAAGTTCTCCTGAAACCCAGAGATACAGGGAAAGTTGAGAAAATGATTCCTTACATTTTCTATCGTGTGTGTGTGTGTGTGTGTGTGTGTGTGTGTGTGTGTGTGTGTGTGTGCGCGCGTGCGCACAAACGCACATGCATGCATGTTTATGTAAATACATGTATATTTATGTGTGGAGACCAGAGGTTGGCTTTGGATGTCTTCCTTGTTCATTCTCCATTTTTTTGTTTTGTTTTGTTTGTTTTTTGTTGTTGTTGTTGGTAGTGGGTTTTGTTGTTATTGTTGTTGTTTTATTGTTGTTGTTGTTGTTTTGAGACTGGGTCTCACTATGTAGCCCTGGCTGGCCTGGAACTCTCTATATAAACAAAGCTGACCTTGAACACGGAGAGCCAACTGCCTCTGCCTCCTGAGTGCTGGGATTAAAGACATGGCCTGCCTGTACCTCCTTATTTTTTCTAGACACTCTCCCACTGGCCAGGGATCTTGACTATTTAGCTAGGCTGGTGGGTTATGTTGCTGTAAAATTATAAAAAATGCTGTCTTTTATCCTGCACTAGGTTCAGCACCGCCGCAGTGCCCCAAGATATCTGGTAGATATCTTCATCTCAGTCAGAAAAGCCTCTCAGCCTCTTTGCTCTATCCCATATCACACTGCTGATGGCTTCTCTCTGAACCCAGCAACAAGCTCTCTACCCATCTAGTTCCCAAAGCAGGTTGCCACCACGCCAGTCATATACATCCCAATTCCGTGGTGGCCTAGTGTCTCCAGCTGCCACATACTCTCTTAACCTTAAATCTGCACATGAAAGAACACACAACACAATAACCTCTGATCCAATTGATAAGATATAATTGCCCACCTAGACATACAAAACCCTGTACACATCCATCCCTTAAGAATATTCATAACAACCTGTAAAGGTGCAGAGAAGAATCTTAACATCAACTTCCATGTTCTCTCTGCTGCTTCCTCTCTCACCTCGCTCCAGTCTCCTCTCTAAAACTTTTCTCCCGCCCATTCCTTCTCGTCCAATGACAGGCCTCATTCTATCTTGTACCCGCCTACACCTGCATGATGACATCATCCTACAGAGTCAATGAGACTTATGCATCCTCCTGCCTCCTCATCTCCAGTGTTATGATTACAAGCATACACCAGCACTTCAGGATTTTTTAAATGCAGACGATGGGTAGGGATTGAACTCAGGTCCTCAAGTTTTCACGGCAAGCATTTTACGCACTGAGCCATCTTCTGACTTTTTCTCTACAGTAAATAAAGCAAGCGTAGGTTGCATTGTCTGAAAAGGACTTAACGATTCAAAATCACAAGTACAGCAGACATTTCCTCATGGATGAGAGCATTTTCCTGGGTGTTTAGTATGCGAATGAAGCATCTCTCGGTAGAGAGAACATGAGTGCCCAAGGTCGTATCTAACCTGAGGAGGAATTTGGTACTAAGTTTCCTGCAGCCAGTTGGTGGAAATAGAGACGCACAGAGAGGAATGGAGTCACAAGAAAAATGAAACTGAGAAGAAAGATCTGTAACAGTGGTTCTCCACCTCCCTAATGCTACTACCCTTTAATACAGTTCTTCATGTTGTGGTGGCCCCCACCACAAAATTATGCACTGCTATGTCATAATTTTATGTCATTTTGCTACCGTTATGAATGGTAATGTAAATATCTGATATGCAGAATATCTAAAGTGTGACACACACACACACACACACACACACACACACACACACACACCCAAGGGGTCTTGATCCATAGGTTGAAAACTACTGATCTAGAAAGTCATGCTCCTGAAGTCTGTGGAAGCATCTCCCCTCAGGCTTCCCTCACAGTGATTCTGTGTTCCTTGAAATCACTTGCTGGCATCCCTCCACCTCAAGCACAGTCTCTCCTTTCCTGTTTAACTTACCAGAGCCAGAACCTCTCTGGCTACTGCAGACAAATTCAGCCCCGAGGCTCATAGCCTCCTGACTCCTCTCTGCCATGACAGCCCACAGGTCAGCTCACACACCACTGTTACCTCAGATGTCAGCCAACCGCAGAGTGTTTGTGTGTGAGGAAGTTAGCTCTCCTCCATGTAGAAACATCCCATCACTGAACTTGATTTTCTTCAGTATCAGACTTCTTCCTAATCCCAGATCTCTGTCCAGATACAACTCACCTCAGTTCTACCGAAGCCCTGATCACGTCAGGGTTCATCTTCCACAGCCTGGTGGGACCAAGGAAACATATCTCTAGGCAAGTTACTGAGGTAGTTTCTAGATTGGATTAATGAAGGTAGATAGGTAGCACCACTCCCTAGGGTAGGGGCTAAGACTGGGCAAAATAGGGGACATGACCAACATTAACACCAGCCAGCATTCACAGCTCCATGCTTTCTGAATGGACATGCAATGTGGCCAGCTCCCTCATGCTCCTGCTACCAAAATAAACCCCTCTTCCCTTAAACTCCCCTTTTCAATATTTCGTCTCAGCCATGAGAAAAGTGACACTGCACCAGAGATAAGGAACTCCAGCCTCCTGAACTTCAGCTGCATAGTCTCAGGGCTTCAGAACATGGAGGTTGGAGGGTCCTTGCCACACTTGACCTTTTCTGAGTTGGGGAGTGAGTTGCTGGATATGGCTCCCCAGAGCCCTGGTATGCTGGTTAGTTTTTTTGTCAACTTGATTCAAACTAGAGTCAATTGAGCAACTGTCTCAATTGAGAAAAACTCCCATCAGGTTGGCTGGTAGGCAAAATGGTGGGGCATTCTCTTCATTAATACTCAATGGGGGAGGCCCAGCTCACTATGGGCGGTGTCATCTCTGAGCAGGTGGTCCTGGATTGTATAATAAAGTAGGCTGAGCAAGCCAGTACACAGCATTTCTCTGTGGCATTTGCTTCAGTTCCTGCCTCTGGAGTTCTGTTTGAGTTTCTGCCCTGACTTCACTCAGTGATGGACTTCGATGACCACCTGCACCACACACACACACACACACAAACCTCCCCAAGTTGCTTTTGGTCATGGAGTTCATCACAGCAATAAGAAGCCAAACTAAAACGGCCAGGGAGACTCAGCACCACAGGTGATGGCATTGAGAGGGTCCTCTTGAGTTTCCAGCCCTTCCCTTGTGTTAGGGATTGGTTCTTAAATGGCTTCCAAGGGCTCATGTGTTGAAGGCTTGGTACCAAGCTGACAGTACGGTGTGGAGGTGGTGGAGCCTTTTAGGAGTGGGCCTAGTGAAAAGGACAAAGTCACTCGGGCTCTGATGAGAGCAGCTTTCCTCTGCCACACTTTCCCCCAAGATGTTCAGCCTCACCAGCAAAGAGCCAGGCAACCATGGACTGGAGTCATGCACCGAAAGGATCCTCTCTCTCCCGATTTCTCTCCAGTCACAGCTATGGAAACCTGACTCATTTTGGGAGCACACACTAGTTCCCTCCCTCTCTCTTAGCACACATCCCAGGACTGGCGTGCTTACTCACCCATCTTCTCTCCTTTCTCCCTTTCCCTGGGCTGATCCATGTTCCGGTCCTTCCACCCACGTTCAGGTACTTCCCTTCTGACCCCTCACTCTCCTGTCCTCCGTTCTTCTCCCACTGATCTCGGACCAATGCTCGCCCTACCGTGCACAGAAATCACCTGGCACATTCATCTAGGGACCCTGAAGGTCTGGGCTGCAACTGGGAGTCTGAGTTCCTGAGCTTTAGGCTCTGTGAAGAGGGCCAAGTCTCCTAAAGCTACTTACAATGGACGGTAGGGGACACATGACAAGGGGGACAGTGAAGGAGGATGCGGGAAGGGACACGCAGCAGACAAGGACTTAGACGGAAGGCACCTGAGGATGGCTGCTACAGCAGGTTGATAACTAGGCATAAGGTCAGATGTGCTTTTGTGGCTGATTGTCCTCGAAGCCACATTTAGGTTATTCCTGCTGTCTCAGAAACTAAGGACCTGGTGTGTGTGTGTGTGTGTGTGTGTGTGTGTGTGTGTGTGTGTGTGTGTGTGTGTGTGTGTCTGCTCCTACAGTGGACATACCAGAGGATATTAAAATCAAAGGACAACTTGAAACAGCCTGTTCCCTCCTTCCACTGTGTGGTAGATCCAGGGAACCAAACTCAGGTGGGCAGGCTTGGCAGCAGCACATTTAGTCACACCTGAAAGACTTGCTTCCCATCTTCCTGAAGGAGAGAACGGAGTCAAAAGATATTTTCAGCTAGTGGTGGTGCACACACCTTTAATCCCAGCAGAAGCAGGTGGATCTCAGAGTTCAAGGCCTGGCTGGTCTACAGAACAAGTTCCAGAACAGCCAGGGCTACACAGAGAAAACATGTCTTGAAAAAAAGGATGTATTCAATTTAAGCAGAAATTTATTTAGCAAAGCTAAGCAAAGCAGATACTCCAAAGTAAGATTGCAGTGGGCTGTCCCCAGGCAGGAAGTTGTCCAGAGAGTTCTAGATTGTAGATGGTAAAAGAGTTTTGTGAATATTTATGAGGGTGGCTGGTCTGATCATGGTGTAAAGTGATCTCTTTTTCTTCCCAAATTGTGGTAGACCAGATCTCCCTTTTCAGGTATCTCTTCCCAAGAGCCTTTTGAAAAGACCACAAAAGGAGGGTACATCAAACCCACAATTCAAGTGATATTATACTACAGGCTTTGTGCGGATTCAGTCCCTCCCTCTGTTTAGGGAACAGAGGTGGGAGAATGTCAGGAAACACAGTTAGCAACATGCCACTTTCTGTGGCTTTCTTCTGCTACTTCATGTGTAACTCCCTGCTCAGAAGGCGTGAGTTTCACACACAAATGTTCCGCATTCTCCTGCTTGCTTTCTGAGGTTTTCAGAGTCTAAAAAATGCAGACCTGCAGGCCCTGCAACCCAGTGCAAGGTTCCAATGCAGGGCTTTCTTCCTGGAAACTTATAGAATGTCCTAAGTTGTGGAAGGAAACCACATTGCCTGATGCCCAAGGGCTGGGTGCTCAGCACCCCTTCAGCGACTGAATGCCCTGAACCAAGCTAGAAATTTCTTTTTCCTGTTGTAAAACGGAGATGGTAATTTCTTACTCACTGGTCTGTGAAATGAGGTAAGTACTTTAGAGTGTCTGACACACAGATGGCAATCAATTAAAATGAGTAAGTTTGGAGTCACCCAGATGGCTCAGACCATAAAGTCACTTGCTGTCAAATCTAAGGACTAAGTCCAATCCCATGGACCCATGTGGTGGAAGGAGGGAACAGACTCCCAAAAGTAGTCCTCTGACACCCCCCCACACACAAAGCACTGCCTACCCCCAAACACACACAAAATTAAATGTAATAAAACTTTTTAAAAAGAAATAATCTTAGTTTCTCCATCTGAATATGAGAATAAGGATATATAATGAGTGGTGTTAGAAAGACTAACTCTCAGGCCAAAAAGGTTTGTGGAGGCGCTGGGGTACAGGACTCAGGAGGCAGAAGCAGGCAGAGCTCTGTACGTTTGAGGCCAGCCTGGTCTACAGTTGAATTCAAGGCTGGCCAGGGCTACATGGAGAAACCCTACCTTGAAAAATTAACCAACCAAACGAACAAACAAACAAAAAGACCAAAAGCAAAAACAAAAAACAAAAAAACAAAAAACAAAAAAAAACCCCATGGTTTGTGAATCACAAAGTCTTGCACCTGGATTGCCCCTCGGACATTTGGAGAAGAGCAGCACTTGGTTCTTGGGATTTTAACGTATTCTGCCATCTGGTGGTAAACAGTGCTCTGGAAACATTTTTAAGATCACCAAAGCAAGGTTCTGGGGCTTTAGGAAATCAGATCAATCTATGCTCTCAAGATTTTGAAACAGATAGAAGAAGAACCTACAAACACGTACCTTCACATTCCACAAATAATATCTGAGGCAGACAGAATACTCCCAGAGTACTTTGGAAGGGTTCAGAGTGCTTCATTCAATCGTCCCAATATTTTACCTTCCTCTAAGACTGTTACCCACAAACACAGACTCTTCAGAAAGATTATTTAACAAAATTACATTAGTGTGTTTTGTTTTTTCTATTATTTTTAAAATCACATTTTTAAGAATTTATTATTAAAACGGATTCGGGTTTTTTTTTTTTGCTTTTTGTTTGTTTTGTTTTGGTTTTTTTTTTTTTTTTTTTTTTTTTTGGATGAGGGTCTTGTCTGCTTATGTGTCTGGGCACCATATGCATGTCTAGTGCCTTTGGGAGCATAAAGAGGCCATTGGGTCCCCTAGAACTTGAGTCACAGGAGATTGTGAGCCACCATATGAGTGCTGGGAACTGAGGCCCAGTTCTCTGCAAGAGCAGCCAGTCCACCTAACCACGGGGCCATCTCTGCAACCCTGGTTTATTTTACTTTGACTTGTGTGTACGTATCTGAGTGTATGCCATGTACAATGGCCAGGAGAAGGTAGGATCTCCTGGATCCTGCTGGATCTCCTGGAGCTGGAGACACATGAGTTACAACATGTGTGAGATGCTTAGTGTGGTTTCTGGGAACTGAACTTGGGTCCTCTGCAAGAGCAGTATGTACTCCCAACCACTAAGCCATCTCTCCAGCCTCCTGAATTACATTTAATTATATTTATCTATTTACTCTGTGTATGTGTGTGGGTTTGCACGTGTCATGATGGTTTATCTGTGGAGGGCAGAGGATGGTTTGCTGGAGCTGGCTCTCTCTTTCTAACATGTAGGTCCTGGGGATCGAACTCAGGTAAGTCAGGCTTGGCAGCAGGCACACTTACCTGCCAAGCCATCTCGCCAGATCCAGTTTGTTGTTGTTGTTGTTTGTTTATTTGTTGTTTTTTTTAAGCTTGCAAAACTCGTGGTGCTTGGAGAGATGGCTCAGCAGTTAAGAGCACTGACTGCTCCTCCAGAGGTCCTGAGTTCAATTCCCAGCAACCACATGGTGGCTCACAGCCATCTGTAATGGGTCTAGTGCCCTCTTCTGGTGGTTCTGAAAATAGCTACAGTTCTGCACATACATAAAATAAATAAATAATTCTTTTTTAAAAAATTGTGTGTGTGAGCGTGTGCCTATTTGTTTCTATGAGCACTATGTGCATGTAGGTGGCTGTGGAGGCCAGAGAGGGTATTGGATCCCCCTGGAAATTAGAGTTACAAGCAATTGTGAGTTGCTGGGAACCAAATTTGGGCCCTCTGCAGGAGAAGCAAGCACTCAAACACTGAGACGTGGGGCCTGAACGCTGTGGAACCCAGAGGAACCAGTCTGGAGCAAGAGCAGAGTTGAGATGTGTCCGAACCCCAACATCTCATCCTGAGACTGGCAGGAGTGGGACTGCTTCCTCCCTGCTCCCTCTCTGCATGTCCCTATGCATGCAGCCTTACACGCGACCTCCACCTCCACCACCCTTGAGATAGTCATGTAGCCTGGCGGCCAGATTAGAGGTTAAACTTCCTCTCTCCTCATACGAACATGTCCATTGAGCATCTGGAATTCCTTTTCATGTAAACCAACCGTTCCCAGCACCTCGGCACCAGCCAGTAATGTACACTCTCCCAGAAATTCCCTACTCACCACCCAAGGTTTATATAGTCCTGTTGCCCCCAATAAAGGCGAGACTGAAAACTGTCTCCAGAGAAAGCTGTTTCTCCGGCACTCACACCGACCTAGATCCTGCCTAACCCACCAGCGGCTAAACTTCTTTCTTCCAGGCCAGCCTGGTGTGCAGCAGTGCCTGGATATCAAGAGGGAAAAGTAGAGCCGGCTGGCACCAACACATCTCCCTCTTCATCTTCTTCCCAGGGTTTGTATGTGACTTCTCCTTTCCCTTCCTCTTTCCTTCTCTCCTTCTCCCCTTCCCTCCCTCCTTCCCTCTCCCTCTCCCTCCCTCTCTCCCCTCCTGCTTGTGATGGTTAATATTGGCAGTAAATTAGGTAAGTTTACAATCTGCTAGGCTATAAGCCTCCGGTGCTGTTTGTGAGGTGGGGAGAGACACCCTAAAGGCGGCTGGCACAGCTCCACGGGCTAGGGGCAGGGACAGAATAAAAAGGAGAAAACAAGCCAAGCACCAACGTTCGTCCCTGCTTCCTCCTGACTTCAGACACAGTGTGACCAGCAACCTCGGGCATCGGCTGCCTTATACCATGAACCTGTGCTTGAACTGCGAACCCAAGTAGACCTCACTATGTTAAGTTGCTTCTGTTGGGCATTTTGTCAGAGCCACGAAGAAAGTAACTAATGCAGTTTAACTAGTGTTTTTAGTTGTCAAGCAAAGAAATGGGTTTCATTGTGACATTTTCATACATCTGTGTCAATACAATCCACTATAATCAAATTCGCTTGCCACCCCCACCAGGCTCCCTGGCTCCTCAGCTCCCTCTAGCTGGTTCTCTTGTGCAGGAAGGGCTCCCTTAGCCCAGCCTGGTTGTGCTTTCCTGCTTCTAGTTTTAACACACACACACACACATGCACAGACACACACACACCACCTCCTGCCTGGCCTGGTATTCACTTGTTTTTTTTTTCTGTTATCACCCACCTCCTGCTCCGTGAAGAGAACTGTTAGTCTGTGTATTGTACATAACATAGCGACATCCAGTTTCCTGTACTGCATACTCCCCAACCTGCTTCTGACTTCTCCACCATTAGTTTGTTGTTCCAGAGAGAGTTGAGCCCAGTGATTCTCCCAGGCCCCTTCCTGAGGCAGGACTCAATGGATGCTTTGCTTCTGGGCTCTTTGAATGCAGACTGCTTAGCAGTTCCCATTTTTGCCATGTGGGGGCAGCAAACACCTTTACTTCTCTCTGTTCTCTAAATCCTACTGGTGTCACAGTTCATTCCCATCTTGTGGTCCAACCTAGTCTCGAGAATAACCCAACCAAAGTTATCGACTAAACAAAGAGTAGCAGTTAGGAATAAAAACAGACCAGCGACTTTACAAACCTGTCAGGTACACCCAAGACAGCCTAGCCATAATTACCGATAGCCGCATTTAGTCCCAGATTACCACAGAGCTGGGCAGGTCGGGGTTTGAATAAGGTGAGAGAGGCCCTAAACTCGATGCAAAATGCAAAGAGGGGAGAGGCAGAGGCCTCAGTCATCATGCTAAATAATACTTGGCTAAAATGTGTCTAACATTAAAACTAATCAATAAAATATCCAATATGTATAAATTGCTGCATCAGAGTGTGAAGAATGGCCTCAGGTGACATACTTTACACAGATACATATACATATGTGTCTGTATATGTGTGTGTGTAATACATACACACATACATACACACATACATACATATATAATGTGTAAGAGTGTTTTGTCTGCAGGCATATCTGTGTACTAAAAGTGTACTCAGCTGGCCATCAGAGCCATGGGAAACAGAGTTACAGTCAATTGTGAGCCACCACTGGAAGAGTTGGAATGGGTCCCTCTGGAAGAGCAGCAAGTGCTCTTAATGCCGAACCATCTCTCCAGCCCCTGGTCTTTACTTAAGGTGTGTGTGTGTGTGTGTGTGTGTGTGTGTGTGTGTGTGTGTGTGTGTGTGTGTCTGTCTGTCTGTCTGTCTGTCTGTCTGTCTGTGTCTCTCTCAGTCTCTCTCAGTCTCTCTGTGTGTGTCTGTGTTATATGTATGTGTGTGCACATACGAAGGCCAGATGTTGATCTCAGTGTAGTCTCCTCTCCTCTGTCAGTCCCCACCTTATTTTTTGTGGCAGGGTCACTGCTGAACAAGGTCTCTCAGTTTCCACCAGACTGGTTGGCCTGTGAGCCCCTGTGATCTGCCTGTCTCCCCTCTCAGAGATGGGGTTACAAGCACATGCCACCAACCCTGGCTTTGCACATGGTGACTGGTAATCCAAATTCAGGTTTTCCTGACTGTAAAGTTAGCCCTTTAACCAATGAACCACCTCTCTGGACTCTGTTTGATGAACTGAATTACTGCACACTAATTGTACAAACCAAACTGTATCACGAAGCTTTCATTGGGTATATAGAATGTTCTTGATTATATCCGTCCCTCTCTCTCCTCTCTGTCTTTCCCACCCAGCCTTCCTCTCCTCAAATTGTCCTCCTTCCACCTCCATGCTTTGACAAAACTCTACATTTATTTTATAGACGAGAGGACATAAGTGATACTGCCTTTCTTGGGAGCCTGGCTGACGGTGATTATCACGATCTCCCTGTGATGGTGTAACTCCACCCTCCATTATGGTGGAAGTCTATACCTCCTTTCCTTAACTCATTTATCCATTGATGGGCACCGAGGAGATTCTGTGACTCAAAACTGCTGTGCCCAGTGTGGCCGCAAATGTGCATGGGTGTGCAGACGTCTCTGTTTATGTGAAGTAGAATGGCCAAATCACGTGGAAGTTATTCTATGAATTTTTATGTTGATTTCCAGGTTAGGTGAGCTAGTTTACAGTCTTCCTGTATCAGTGTAAGTGTTCCTTTAAAATGCTTTTAAACATTTACTTATTTATTATTTTGATGTGTGTAGGTGTTTTGCTTGCATATATGTCTGTGCATTGCCTGTGTGCTGTGCCCACAGAGGCCAGAAGAGGGTGTTGGATCCCCTGGGACTGGAGTTACTGCCGTGTGGGCGCTGGGAACCGAACCTGGTTCCTTTGCAAGAACAGCCAGCGCTCTTAGCCATGAGCATCTCTTCAGCCACAACCGTTCCTTTCAGCCATGCTCTCAGCCATGTTCTTGTCTGCAGTGGTGGTGCTGGTTTGGCTTTTGAGACTCTTTCACCTTGTAGCATAAGCTAGACTTGAAATTTCCACTCTCCTGCCTGTGCTGCCATGCCTGGCCTGTGGTGTGTTTCCTGCTTTGAGAACTTGTTTTTATTCTTTTTAATTGTGGATGTGTACATATGAACATGTATGCACACTTGAATTCAGGGGCCCAGAGGCCAGAGGTGTTGAATCCCCTGGTTATAGGTAATAGTGAAGTGTTTTATGAGGGGGCTGGGAATTGAACTTGGGTCCTCTGGGTGAGCAGTTAAATACTCTTTACTACTGAGCCGTTATTTTCTGCCCCTTGGCTGTTTTCTTAACAATGGTTCTGACTGGAGTGATGTGGAATCTCAATGTACTTTTGATTTGTGTTTCTCTGGTGGCTAACTGGCTGTGAACGTTTTTTCATGACTTTATCGACCGCTGATTTGTACTTCTTCTGAAAATTCTACTGGGTTTGTTTGATTGGGTGGATTATTTGTTCTTTAGGCATTTAAAAACTTTAGTTCTTAATGTTCTAAATATTAACTCTGTCAAATGAATAGTTGACAGAAGAAAACTGTCTTATTCTTCAGGCTCCTGACTCTAGTAATTAATTCCTTTATGTGCGTCTAACCTGACACAGTATCATCTTTCAATTATTTGTCTCTTATTTATCTATTTACTTACTTGTTTGTTGTTTTTAGACAAGGTCTCACCATGTGCCTGGAACTTCCTTCTTAGAACAGACTCTCCTGAAACCACCTCCGCCTCCTAAGTTCTGGGATTAAAAGCACGCTGCACCGCTGCACCGGGGCTGGGGATTTAGCTCAGCGGTAGAGCGCTTACCTAGGAAGCGCAAGGCCCTGGGTTTGGTCCCCAGCTCCGAAAAAAAGAACCAAAAAAAAAAAAAAAAAAAAAGCACGCTGCACCTGGCCTTTTAAAAAATGTTCCCTCTGGTTGGGGGCCACTCCTGCAGTTGCACAAGTGCCGACATGCAAAGGACTTCCTACAGGACTCAGTTTCACTCTCTCCAGTGTGTGGGTCCCAGGCAACCAGACTTTGTAGCAAAGCACACACAGCTCTTGGCAACTTGATACAAACCAGACTCGCAGGGGAAGAAAGTCATCTGCAACACCGCCTCCCTCCCATTATCTTGTGAGCAAGTCTGTGCAGCATCTTGATGGATGATGGATGTGGGAGGGCCCAGCTTACTGTGGGTAGAGCCGTCCCTCATCCCTCCGCAGTGCTCCTAGGTTGTACAAAAGAGCAAGCTGAGCCAACTACGGGAAGCAAACCAGTAAGCAGCACCTCTCCCTTGGGGGCTCTCTGCTTCAGTTCCTGTCTTGATTTCCCTGGGCAGTGGAGCAAGAACTGAGAGTTGTAGAGCTGAAACAAACCCTTTCCTGGCCACATCGTTTATGGTCATGGTGTTTTATCTCAGCGACGCTCTTGTTGTTCAAGATTGCTTCTGCCTTTCAGGGTCATTTGTGTTTCCATGTGGATTTTGTATTTTTCTACTTCTGTGAAGAATGACAGGAATTTTGATGGAAATTACATTGAATCAATAAGCTGTTTTGTATTGCGACTTTTTCCCACAATCTTAATTCTGCCAATTCATGAACACAGGGGATCTTTACACCTTCTAGTATTTTCTTTGGTTTTTTTTGATGTTCTACCAAAAGGAGTTATATCCCTTATCTTTGGCATAAAAGATACATAGCTACTGAACTGGAGGGATGGCTCAGCGGTGCGACTGCTCTTCCAGAGGAACTAGTTTCAATTCCCAGTGCCTACATGGCAGGTCACAACTGTCTATATCTCCAAGATCTGCCACCCTAGGCAAAATACCAATGCAGATAAAAATAGATAAACCATAATAAATAAATAAGTAATAAATAAGAGATAGGGTTACCTGTGGTACCTATTAGCATAGCAAAGCTCATGCTGGTTTCCAATGTCTTTAGTATCACAAGCCCCTGTTATACATTTCAAAGTTCTCACCTCCTCCCCTCCCCTAACTCCCTCCAGCTCACAGGCTTCCCTCCCCCAGACACTCGATTCTCCCTAGAACTCTGCTACTCTTGCTGTCTTTTCTCTGCGTGTTCTGCTCCTGCCTCGCACACTGTGTTCTCTCTGTCCTCTGCTGGTCTCCCCTCTCTCACAGACAGTCCTGGCTATGTCCAGTCTACTCCTTTCTCTTTAGTCTGGATTTTTCCAGATGCCTGTGGCTGGTCTCCCTCTCATAGCTACAACAAAAAGCTTCCCCTTAACCATGCCATGGAATGGTCAAGTCATCGGTTTATATTAAACTGATAGTGGAAGGAGGGAACTGACTCCCACAGGTTTTTCTCTGACCTCTCTATGTGCACTGTGGCACAGCCCCACACACACATGCATACATACATATACTTGTGTATCTGCACACAATTCAATAAATAAAAATGTAATTTAAAACAATAACAAGGTAAATCTGAGCATGGTGGTTCGCCCCTCTAATCCCAGCCCTAGAGAAGGGCAGGAGGATCAGGAGTGTAAGGTTGTTCTCGTCTACATAGTGAGTTCAAGGTCAACGTGGGCCATGTGAAGCATGGTCAGACAGAGGCTATGGTATGGGATGGCTTGTCTGATGGAAAAGCCAGGATGTATAATTGAGTACCTACGGGAATCAGGGTTCCTACTTATGAACAGTGGGATTTGAGGTGAGTTTCTTCATCTTTATGTGGTTCTGTAAAATGGGGGACAATGGTACAGGACTAGATACTGGTAAACAAAAGAGTGAGCCCACACAAGAATCTCAGCAGGATCACGGGTCGATCTTCCAGAGAGCATGAGTTTAGATCCTAACGCACGTCAGGTGGTTCACAACCGTCTGCAACTCCAGCTCCAAAGGATCCCATGCCCTCTTCTGACCTCCGTGAGCCAATGCTCATGCGTGTATCACACTCTCTTTCGAGTGCACACTCATGCACACACACACGCACGCACGCACCCAATTGGATTAAAAAATAAATTTTTAAAACGAGTCTCAGCAGAGACTTAAAAAGGTCCTTGGCACGCAGGCAGCCAGGAACTGCTCACTGGCCTGACTCCAGGGGCAGCACTGAGAAGGCAAAGCAGTACCTTTCCTCAGGCGGTTGGCCTGCCAAGGTTTTCTTCCCACACTAAAAGATTCTTCCCATTTAAAAGTCCCAGGCCACACTTTTTGGACATTTTATTCTTTTTATTGCAAATCTCTGGTAAAGGAAAAGACAGGGCAGCTGATTCTCCTTTAAACTTTGGCGAGAAGAGTACTCCATTGTCTCCTTGGATGGCTGGGCCTCCCAGCGGCATACAGAATCACTGTGGGGGATCAGGGGGTGTGACACATACTGGTTGGTGCTGGTGACTGCCTCCCAGATGCTCCGACTTAATTGGTCAGGAGGTTGTTTGGCTTCGGTTGCTCTTGAAACTCCCCAAGTGACCCCAAGCAGCCAGGGTGAAGGGCCCCTGCCAGTCACCTGGGGAGGCAACATCTTGATTACCTGGCGATTTCACCAGCAGCTGTGTCATCTGCTTGCATCACCTGCTAGGGCGGGGTCAGCAGGCGTTCCCCATCCCCTCTTCCCAAGTGTCCTGTGTGCTTACCCTCCCCTTCCACCCTTGAGTCCCCAGGGGAGAGAGATGCTGAGGGGGCGTGGCCCTGTCCTGAGGCTTGTGCTTAATCACGTGATAAAACATGGCTAGCCTAGCACAAGGGAAAAGAGAAATCGCACAGACTGTCGTTGACTTCTCCTTGGTGGGAAGATCTTCCTATCTGGAGATGAAAAGATGTGGGGGGAAATGAAGAACTGTAGGATGGATACAAGTTCGTCACATAACCTCTCATGCGTCCAAACTAAAACCAAAGTTCCCAAGCTCCCAAGAGTAGAACATCAGTGAATTTAGCAGCATATCTTACATGGGTCAACAGTAAGAGCCAGTTAGAATCTCAGTGTAGTTTATTCTAGAAATAGAAAATGCTTTTGATTTTCCTGAGTCCCTGCATAGAGAGAGGAAAGGAAGAAGGGGGATGCTGTTCTTGGAACTTTTAAGTGCGCCGGCGCTCTCTCCCGAGGTACCCTCACTTTAACACGGAGTGTCTTCTGCGGGCATGACACACGCACACAGGTGTGCAAACGGCCCGGGCTCAAGTCTTCAATGACTCAAACATGGCGACTGAAAATAAAATGTCTGCAAAGGTGCGGGGACACCGTTCTCCTCGCGGTGTAGTCCCGCTTGGACTCTCGCCATACAAAGGTGCATTTATCTAATCGATGAATGGTGCTGAATGTGGCATCGTGATGACGACATCATTAGGAGGTTTGAAAAATACATAGGATCCCAGTTTTACATCACGACCCTGATGTGTTTACCACACTGTCTGTTTCGTTGGTAATTTCTTTTTACACAGAGGACAGTACAGCGATGATAGAAACCAAGGCACAGATATACAGTTACAACAAATGTCTATAAAGTCTAGCACTTGGTGCCTATTTAGGGAACATTTAGGTAAATCATAAAGTCTGGAAAATCCTCACATTCATTATAGGTGATGAACAGCTAACTGTGTGATAAACAGACTACTTAGCCACCATCCCGTTATTAAATATATGGCTATCACTACACAGGGTGAGTGGTTTCAAAAGTAGGTTTAAATAGTAAAAGCCGGTACCTCTAGGTGGATATAAACATTGTGCCTCGTGGGAGCTAGATAAATGTTGTAAGTTTCCACTTAATTTGTAATTAAGTATGGCAATTATCAATTTTAAAAAACTATTTTCATTATATAAATGGCAGGGTTTTTTTTTTCTCCCAGTGTTAAACCTCTTCTCTACAAAAGACAGGTGATTTACAAAAAAAAAAAATAACCCAACATTAAAAAACAAAACAAAACCGCATAGACAACAATAATACAATTCAATGTGGACTTAAAGCTGAACTCTAATCTACCAGGGAATTCTCTTAATGTAGGCTGAGGGACAATACGTACCCGTAGCAACTCATTCACTTCTTAATCAAAAAACAAAGATCACCATGGCAGTTTTTTTTTTTTTTCTCTCCCAAAATAGTAGTCTTGGCTAGAGGAGCATCAAGCATTGAAAATAAATTCTTTTCATTCATAAAAGCCTTTCAAAATCTGAGGGGATAGGGCTCGACTGCACTTAGGGAAAGAACATTGTAAAAACTGTATTTAAGATTTCAAATAGCGGGTGTTTTCAAGACTGAAGGTAGACGCTTAGACCCATGAGAGCGCATTTCTTGGCACATGCACACCCTGGACGGGATCCAGAACACAGCCACAATCTGGCTGCAGAGGTGACTGGCTCTTAGCCCCACAGTCAGTCTCCTGTCAGGTCCTCGTCCCAGCCCTCTTCACATGGAAGATTCTGGCTTCTGCATCTGCTGAATCTGCTTCTGTAGTTGGTCCCTGTCCAGCTTCATCTTGGCCTCCAGCACTTGTCTGAGGGATCCTATGCTTTCGTAGATGGCTGTAAACCCTTGAGGAAGAGGCAAATGTCACAGGAGTTAACAGCTAAGAAGCAGCGTCTTACCAAGATGACAACAACGATGGATGGTTGATTCTGACCAATGCCGAGCCCTCCGGGGGTCAACGCGGGATGGGGACCTCCGTGAAAACTGCTTTTTAATTACAAAGGGCCTACTGCAGTCAAGAGGAACAGTAGATGCAGCTTTAACCAAGTGACCAAAGCTCACACCGCTAGCACCGGGAGAAATCACCCCATGTACCTGCTGATCAGAGGCCGGAGCAGGGCATCCATCTATCCCATAGCAACTCTGTCCCAGGTTATATCTTAAGGAAACCATCAAACCTGACTGAGGAGCTTTCTGCAAGACACTGCCCTGTAGTCTAAAAATACCAGGTTTTTGCGGGTCAAGAGAGCACCAGGCGCTTAGGCCTCTGGTTTCTATCGCTGGTTCTGTCTTCCTAATGCTGTGACCCTTTAAACAGTTCCTCCTGTTGTGACCCCCAACCATCGAATTATTCTGCTGCTACTTCATGGCTGTAAGTTTGCTACTGTTTTGAACTGTAATTAAATGTCTGATAGCCAATCCCCAAAGGGGTTGTGACCCCACAGGTTGAGAACCACTGTTTTATGGGACCAATCAGAACTCTGCAGCAGAACTTCCAGTCCATCAGCTTCAAATGCAGGGCCTGAGTTTTGGCTCCAGTATTCTCAGGGTCACCTCTCAGACTAGAGTTTTGTTTCCAACCATCTCTGGGGTTCTCGTGAGTGTGGGGTTCTGATTTCTGAGGCTCCAATCCCCACTGTGAGAGCTGGAGTCTACACTGCTGTGCTTCAAAAGGTCACTTTGGGCCTGATGCTCTGAACATTCTAGACAGGAAACATACTTCACTGGGAAAATTGCTAGGCTCTGGCAGGCATAGTGTCATATGCCTGCCTTCCAGGACTTGGAAGACTAAGCCCAGAGGACTGTGAGTTCAAGGCTAGCCTGTTCTACTCCGCTAGACACCTATCTAGGAAGCAAAACAGCATCACAGAGGAATTGATCCAGATGTACAAGACTAAGTAAATTAAGGGCTATGTGAGATCCTGGATTAGAATTTGAAGAGTGTGAAGGACGGGGATATGGCTCAGTGGGTAGAGTACCCGTCCAGCACGAAGTCCCAGGTTCCATCCCAACCAGCAATATGTGAACTAGGCTTGGTAGCATACCAAGTGACACTAGCACTCAGAAGTTGGAGACAGAAGAATCAGAAGCTTAAGTTATCCTCAGCTACCTAGAGAGTTTGAAGCCAGCCTGGACTAAAGACCTTATCAAAGAAAGAGGGAGAGGGGTGGGGGCAGAGATGTATCAAGAAAAGGTAATCAACATCAATTATCAGAGAACACAGATACAAGTCACACTGAGGTGCAGGCTAACACTTGTTGGGAAGGCTATGAGAAAGACTGTGTTGAGGATGAGGAGAGGAAACTCCTACAGGCTGTTGGTGGGAGTTAAACATGGAATCCAAGGCCCACAGTGGTGTCTTAGGACTTTAATCCCAGAAGCTGGGAAGCAGAATTCTGGGCCAGCCTGGTCTATAAATGAGTTCTAGGCCAGCCAAGGATACATACCTCAAAACAAAATCATATCAGGGTGGAAAAGGGTAGAGAGACTCCTAAAGACATTAAAGGCAGAACCATCCTATGACCCTGCATACAGAGATCCTCACTCTGGTGTTTCTTCCCCACAATCCCCACACCACCCCCCAAGACAGAGTCTCTCCATATACAAGCCCTGACTGTTCTGGAACTCATAGAGATCCACCTGCCTCTACTTCCTGAATGCTGAGATTAAAGGTGTGTGCCGCCATGTTCGGCCTGACAGTTTTCCTTATGAGACAGTCTCATTATCTAGCTCTTACTGTCCAGGGATTAAGGTGTATACACCATGTCTGTGTCTGTCTGTCTGTCCATGTGCAGCCCATGCATGCAGTGTCCATGGAGGCCAGAAAAGTGCATCAGGTCCCCTGGAACTGGATTTACAGGTGATTGTGAGTAACCAGGTAGATGCTGAAAACTGAACCCAAGTTCTCTGGCAGAGCAGCAGTGCTTTTAACCGGATCTCTCTGGCCCTGGCCCTCTGGTGTTTACTGCAACACTACTCCCTATAGACGAGACACAGAGACAGCCTAAGTGTCTGTCAGGAGATGTGATAGACAAGGACAGTGTGGTATGTGTATGCCATTAAAATCATTCAGCCTTACAAAAGCAGATCCTGCCATTTGCCACAACACGGGTAAGACTAGAGGGCACTGCGCTAAATGAAAGACACACACAGAGGGAAAAATGTTGCCAGCTTTCATATGATGACTCAATATGGAAAGAGGTTAAATATATAAAGCCAGAATAAGAGAGCAAACACCAGGGGCATGTTGTGTATAGTTGGGAGGAAGGGTGGTAAGGGGACTCAGGTCAAAGGATAAGAAGAACAAAATAGCCCAGTGGAGTGGTGCAGGCCTCTAATCCCAGCTCACGGGAGGTAGAGGACGGCAGCCAGGACTGTTTCACAGATAAACCCTGTCTTGAAAAACAAAAACAATCAAAACAAAGACAAACAAACAAAAAAAACAGCACAAAATACATAAAATAAGATCTAATACACACGGTGTGGGAAATTCTAATATATTGTCTTTGGGTCTTTGATGAAAGAATTGACTTAAGATACACATGCATACACATACACAATACATAGGCACACACACAAGCACACACATATATAATGCACACAGCACACACAAACATTCATGCACACACACACACACCCGTGTGAGATGATGGGTAGGTTAATTTGCATGAACATAGTAACCATTTTGTTACACATATCAAAATATAAACCTTAAATATACAAATAACTTTTTAATTTAAAAGAACAGTTGAGGACTGGTGAGCTGTGTCGGTGGCTGTGCTGGCTAGTTTTCTGTCAACTTGACATAAGCTAGAGCCAGCAGAGAGGAGGGAACCTCAGTGGAGAAAATGCCTGCATAAATTCAGGCTGTAGGCAAGCCTGTAGGTGTTTTTCTTAACTAGTGATTGATGGGGAGGGCCCAGCCCATTCTGGGTGGTGCTATCCCTAGGCTGGTGGTCCTGGATTCTATAAGAAAGCAGGCCAAGCAAGTCAGCAAGCTACTAAGCAGCACCCCTCCATGGCCTCTGTATCAGTTCCTGTCTCTAGGTTCCTTCTTTGCTTGAGTTCCTGCTCTGACTTCCTTCTGCAATGAACAATGATATGGAAACAGAAGCCAAATAAACCCTCTCTGCCCCAGGTTGTTTTGGATAAAGGTGCTTCACCGCAGTGGTGGTGACCCTCACTAGGACTGTGGCTAAGAACACTTGACTGCAGTTCAGAGCCCCACATCAGGTGGCTCACAAATGCCTGCATGAGCGCACACACACACACACACACACACACACACACACACACACACACACTCACACTCACACACTCACATACTCACACACACTCACACATACACACACTCACACATACACACACACTCACACACTCACACACACTCACACTCACACACACTCACACATACACACACACTCACACTCACACACACAAACACACACACAAACACACACACAAACACAAACACACACACACACCTCACATGGAAAGAGGTGGTAATAAATCTTTTAAATGAAATTTTGCTTATGAAAAAAGGTAGAAGAAGAAGAGGAAGAGGGAGAGGGAGAAGGAGAAGGAGGAGGAAGAAGAGGAGGAAGAAGAGGAGGGGGAGGAGGAGAAGCCATCTCTACCAAAGAAGAATTTCAAATTATTCTTTTGTTTTTACTGATTTTTTAAATTAAGGGTTCTTATAATCTTATTTTTTATATAACAATTTATGAAAAAGTATGAAGATTATTCATTAAAAAAGTTTTGATTAGGGCTGGTGAGATGGCTCAGTGAGTAAAGGCACTTGCTGCCAAGCCCAGAACTGACTCCACACGCATGTGTCATGTGCATGTAACCAGCAGTGCGGAAGAAGCTCTCAAAAGTGCCTCACATGTACATAGATCTTGGCCAGGAACAGAAAATAATCAGCAGGCAGAACTAAGGGGAATGTCGATCGTGTGCCGGTCAGGCACTGTTTGCTGTGTGTCATGGAGGCACTTAATAGGCTTGCAACTGGACTAGTACTTTAGGGCTGGAGTATAGTTCACTGGAAGTGTGTTGGCCTAGCAACCGTGAGGTCCTGAGTTCAGTTCCCACCACTGCAATGAGTAGACATGAATGAATTTGTTAAATTCTGCACAGCTACTTAGAAAAGCAACTAAGAACATTTTGCTGGGGTTTTTTTTGTTTTGTTTTGTTTGTTTGTTTTGTTTTGTTTTGTTTTTAGCCAGCTCAGACTCTGTTTCAGCGGTGCTCGCAGTGAATAGCTTTTCAGATGAACGAACCACACGAGCTGTGTGGGTGTGGCCTACCAGCGTTAACCTCCGCTTTCATCTCCTTCATGTCCTCCGTCATCTGCAGCTCCAGTTTGCTGATCCGCCCGTGCACCTTCTCCTCTTCCGGCTTCCTCTGCCCCTCCGCGTTCCTCCTCTGGCTCTCCTCGATTTTGTCCAGCCTGGCCGACATCTGGGTGAGCTTTTTCTCCATGTCCCTTTCACTGGCTCCCTGGGGTCCGGGATGAGAATTACACTCGGTTATTGCAGAAGAGTGTGCACAGACACAGTACTTAACCATCCACAGGGACCAGAACCACAATGGTTTCTCGCTGTCCACCCCATATCTATTCTCAAAGGTCACCCAGAGCAAAGGAATCTACATTTTATTCTGTCTCCTGAGTTTGATGTGGCCGTATAATCTAACCAGTGATGAAGCGTAAGAACAAGTGTATGTAACTGCTTTCAGAAAAAGCTAAAGTACACTTGCTATGTAGCCTTAATTCTTCCCCCTTCCCTTCTGTTTCTACCATTCAGTCAGCGGCTGGAGCTCTATCAACCATCCAGAAGTGCTACTCTCTGAGGACGGCAGAAATCTAACCTAAAGGAATTCCAAGTTACTGAAGACTGACGAGTTCTCAACTCATCTGGGTCCTGGGGAATGTCCACCTGGATGTGTTTTGGTGAGAGAGGAGGAAGTTTCCACCTTAGAGAAGCTCCTAATGCCATTACTAATGGAGTTTAGTAAGCCAATAGGAAAATCAAGTGGTCAGTCCCAGACTCAGTTCCACACACGAGTGAGTCAGGGTGTGTCAAGGCACAGCAAAGAGTACAAATGGGAGTGGGGGAGGGCAGACATTCAGAGTAGTGAATATTTTCTTCTCTGTGCAGTCCACGATGCTTACGCTCTGTGAAACTCTGCATCCTCAGGCTTCAGTGGTCAAAACCCTGAGTGTCAAGCCTTTCATCAGGTGCGAAGTTGCAGCATGACAACAATCCTGTGATGGCGTTGATGCAGAGCCCGCATCAACAAACAGCTCAGCATCAGGACCAAGCGGTCAGACAGGCAAACCACACCAGCAACTTCTCAGTCAAAACCCCACGGGAGAAAGCCGAAGCCAGACAAGAAAAGAGAACCCAACACAATTTGCCTACCTAGCTCTGGCTTCCGAGCCTGCGGGTTTAACATGTGTGATAAATGCAAGCCTTTTGGAAGATAATTTTTGGTGGTTCTGCAAAAATTAGCTCTTTGAGAGAGAGTGGGAGGAAGCAGAAGTAGACAGAAAAGGAAATGGCAGATTCTGATCTGATGCCCTGGCACAAAGGCACACTCTTGTTACAGTGCATTGGAGGGACAGGCCACTCAACAGTGGTGAAAGCAAAAACTAGATCACGACATTAAAAACAAACAGAAAGGGGGCCAGATGGCTCAGCGGTTAACTGCACTGGCTGCTCTTCCACAAGATCTGGATTCATTTCCCAACACCCACACGGCAGCTCACCACTGTCTGCAACTCCAGTTCTGCAGGAACACCACACCTAACACCCTCACACAGAAGACATACATGCAGAAAAAAAAGCAATGCACATGAAACAAAAACAAATAAATCATTTAAAAAAGGAAAGATAGGACCAAGTAAGTAATTGTAGCTTTATTTAGAAATGTGTGATAGACAGTCGGGATCATTAAGGTTGTGACTTAAAGCGTTAACTGAAACTTTTAGTTTGTCCTTTGTTAACCAATATAAAACAAAGCACTTCCTGTCTTTATGAAAATTATGAGGAACAGGAAATGGAGGGGGCGCATGGCTGGGTGGCAAAGTTGAAAATTAGCAGATATGATGGTGAGTGTTAATTGCAACAGAATTTAGAATCAACTAGAAGCCAGGCCTCTGGGCATGCATGAATTATTTTTATTTGCTTGAAGTGGACAGATCCAACCACTGTGGGTGGCACCATTCCCTGGCTGGGATCCTGAACTGTGTAAGTGGGGAAGACAGCTGAGCACTGTGGCCTATGTTCATGCCTCTGCTCATGGATACTGCATGACCAGCTGTGTTAGTTACACTCCTGCTGCCTTAACTCCCCTACTGTGATGATGCGTGCCCTTCAACAGTAAGCTACGATCAACTGTTTCTTCCTTAAGTTGCTGTTGTGAGAGTATTTTCTCACAGCAACAGAAAAGACACTAAGATAACAGGTAGGAGAACCTGGGTTTGATGCCCAGAACAAAGGAAAGAAGAGAAAGAGAAGGGGGATGCAGGAAAGGAAGAAGAAGGAAAAGAGAAGAGGGTAAAGGCGAGGAATATGGAAAGTACTCCAAGTCAGGAATACCCAGCTTCGAGAGGTACCAAATAAGGGCGTGCTAAGTCCCTAGGTTTTGGTCAGACATTGCAGGCCACCACTGAATATCTATTACTGAAAAACATCAACACCTACACTGTTTTCCTTAACAATCAAGGAAAGATGGTCGATTTTCTGTAAAAGTTCTTTCTCTATCCGTTCCTGTTCTTGTTGCAGCCAACTCCGTGCAGATAAAATCTGGTTGCTGAGCTCCTCGACAGTACCTTTAAATCTAAATCAGAGAAAGAAAAGAAGAAGTGTGCCAACAAGTCGGATGTAAAGCAGTCTTAAGTAACATTAGAAAATATCAAGTCAATGACAATGGCATGCTTACCTTCTCCTAGGATCTCGTTCAACACGAAGTTGGTACAGGATGGAAGTGTGCAACAGAAAAGCACCTAATGGTGCTCCTACCCATAGGAGCTGGCAATGCAGGGACTGCGGTGACACAGCAGATGCCAGGGGATAACCTTTGCAGTTCTAAGGGTCCATAGTACTCCCCGATCCAAGGACGTGTCATCCTTCATCTCCCTTTTAGAATTCCCTCCTCTTGTGTGCTCTTCCTCCTTGCCTCTTGTATTTCCCAAGACTAGAGCTGGCTGGCTTGCTTTTCTATTGTTCTTTCTCCATATGGACATAGCCTATTCTAAACCAGTAGGAAATAAACCAGGCATAGTGGAGCAGACAGACCTGCAATTCCAGCACTTGGAAGGCAGAGCCAGGAGGATTCGAAGTTAAAGGCCACAGTGAATTCATAGTAGCTTGATCTACTTGAGACTTTGTCTCCAAAGAAAGTAACCTTGCAATACTCCATTCCTCTAGTCCCCTCCCCTCCAGCATCCTTAAAATAACCATCAATGAATGCTGCTTCCCCTTAATCACCTTCTTATTTGAATTAGCATGTAATGAAGCTATAGAATATATATAGCTAAGTATAGAGGTGTAATAGACATAGAACTATGATTTAAGTAATAAAAAGAACACCCATTAGAGTCACTGAAATGTCTACTTTTGTTACATAAGGAGCCTTCAAATGTCACTGGAGTACATGGCTGCCTATCTAGATACCACATACTAGCCTCCCTTGCAGCTAAGTATATATCTTCTGTGTCATCTTGACTTCATTTGGAATCACCTAGGAGACATCCCTTGGAGCATGATATGAGGGTGTTTCCAGAGGGATTGAATGAAGAGGGAAGACCCACTCTAAATGTGTAAAGCACTATCTCATTGACTGAGGTTCCATGAATTAAAAAGGTGGGGGGGAGAGGAAGAAGCAGACTGAGTACCAGCATCCATCTTTTCAACCTCTGACTATAGATGCAATGTGACTACCCATCCTGTGCTCCTGCTACCACGTGTTCCTCACCACGGTGGATGATATCTCCTCAAACTGCGAGCCACACTGTCATCTTCATTACTTGAGTTGCCTTTGTCAGGTCACAGCAATGAGAAACGTAACAGTTACAGTGCAGTGCACCAATAAGTCAGGTGATTGGCAAAGGAGAGAAGTACATGGTTCTGGTTACATCCTTCAAAACACAGCTGTTGCCCTGGATTTTCCCTCTGTTGCAGCTGGGAAAAAGCAAGGACTGGAGCTATGAAGGCTCCACATTGAGTCATCAGAGGTGTCCTGTCTGAGCTGGAACACTGACCACACAACATAGAACCATACTATAGCTGAACTAATGCAGCAATCCATACCACACTATAGCTGAACTAATGCAGCAATCCATACAGCTCGAGATACTGGCTGCCACCAGGACTTAAAAGACCCAAGTACAGCCCAGCCACACACACACATCACAAGGTAAGCATTGCCAGAATGCTATCCTGTGCCTTCCTTTCACAGGACTCTAGTGATTATATCAGGCTTACTTGAATGACCTGCCCATTTTAAAACCTTCTTTAGGGAGCTGGGGGAAAGGGCTCAGTGGGTAAAACCTCGGCTGTGCAAGCAGGAGGACCTGAGTTCAGATTCCCAGAACCCATGAAAAGCCAGAGGCGCTCTATAATTCCAGCACTCCTGTGGTAAAATGGGAAGCAAAGACAGGAAACCTTGGAAGCTCTTAGGCCATCCAGCCTGGAGTACACAGCAGTGGGCAATCAAAGATCCTCTCGCAAACAAAGTTGGAGGTGGGAACTAACACCCAAGGTTACAGACTAACCTTAATATGTCTACCATCGTGTGCACATCTGTGTGTGTGCACGCACATTTTCATGTAGAAAGAAAGATCTTTTAAAAGACTTCTGTTTTCTTGTACTAAAGATTGAACCTATGATCTTGGTCATGCTAGCTCCTGAACTACATTCCCAGTGAACTACATTCCCAGTTGAAGACCTGCCGAGGTCCTTTTATCCCTAAAAGTTAACAGACATATTCACATGGGGAATTTGGAAGAACCATTATTTAACCTAGAATAACTACAGGTATAGGTATATCCCTGAATAATCAATAATTAATAATCAATGACACAGAGCACTGAGCCTAAGCCCTTATCTAACACCTGGCTATCAGCTCCCTAAACTGTAGACTTTTCATGACTAAGAACAGGTTTGTTTTGTTTTGTTTTGTTTTGTTTTGTTTTGTTTCTTCATTACTAGATCTAGAGTCTCTAGGCAAGGGCTCCACAAATACATCTGAGGGGCGAGGAAGATGACTCAGTGAACAAAGTGCTTGCTGCCCAAACACAAGGACCTGAGTTTGGAAGCCTAAAGCCCATGCAAGACGAATTGCATTTACAGTCCCAGAATTGGGGAGATGGAAAGATAGATTTATTAGCCAGTTAATCTAACAGAGTCAGTGAGAGACTCTGCCTCAAAAAAAAAATAAGGTGAGGAAAGGTAGAGGAAGCTGCCCAACGCTGACCCTCGTCCATACACTCATGCATTCGTGGGCACATAAACCCACCCCTGCACATTTACACGCATGCACATACACATATACACACCAAAATAAAACAAATGAACCAAAGACATTGTATGAAAAGATGGGCCATCACCCAACCCCTAGAAGCCACCATTCTGAAGGAAAGGTGACTGTGCTACATGGGAACCGTTTCTTTTAGCTTTCATTATTATTTTCACTCTGTGTGATAAATAAAAACCGAGAGGTGGGCAGGGGAGATGGCTCAGCAGTTAAGAGCACTTGCTGCTCTTCCAGAGACATGAGCTCAGTTCCCAGCACCCAGCTGTTCACAAACACAACTCCAGCTCCAGGGGATCCAGTGCCCTCTTCTGGCCTCTGCAGGCACTGCAGTCATGGGCACATATTCACACAAACATAAATACAAATAATATTTGAAACAAAGCTTAGACATATTTTTAAATAAAAGCAAGAGGGAAAAATGTGAATTTTGTGAACCCAGAAAGAACACGACAAAACCCTTTACAAACTGGTGGCTTACTTAGTGTCCAGGAGCTGGAGCTGGTGGTTGCTGTCCCTGTGGGACATCTTCAGTTTAGTGCTCTGCTCTGAGATGGACAAGTCTACTCTGTTCAAAAGCTGAGAGATCTGGAAAAGAAGATTTAATTATAAAGGTCTCACATCATGTCTTCTTGGGCCATGCACTCAATGCTGGTCAGTAACGTTAAGAATCACTTTACTAAGTCCATTTGGGAGTTTCCTTCCTCTTTCCATGTGTGTGTGTGTGTGTGTCTATGTGTGAGTGTGTCTATGTGTGAGTGTGTCTATGTGTGAGTGTGTGTCTGCATTTATGTTTGTGCCTCTGTATGTGAGTATATGTGTATTTGTGTGTGTGTGAGTGTCTGTGTCTCTCTATGTGTGAGTGTGTCTCTGTGTTTGAATGTCTGTGTGTGTATTTGTGTGAGTGTTTGTGCCTTTGTGTGTGAGCGTGTCTGTTTGTCTTTGTGTGTGAGTATCTGTGTGTGTGTGTGTGTGTGTGTATGTATGTGTCTCTCTGTGTGAGTATCTGTACTCCTCTGTGTGTATGCAGGTACATGTGCACAGGAGTACATATGAAGGCCAGTGGTTGACAGTCAGTGTCTTCCTCACTGTCCACTTTATTTTTTGAGACAGGGTCCTCTCGTTGGACGTGGAGCTCACCTATTGGCTAGAATAACTGGTTTCTCTACCACCCAGTACAGGGTGTATCACAATGTCCAACTTTAAAAAGAATTTAGATTATTTTATTTTATGGGCATGAGTGTTTACCTGAATGTCTGTATGTGCATCATGTGTGTATCTTGTACCTGCAGAGGTCAGAAGAGGGCATCAGATTTCCTAGGACTGGAGTTATGGTTGTGAGCTACTGAGTGAGTACTGGGAACTGAACTCAGGTCCTCTGAAAAAACAAGTGCTCTTAACTGCTGAGCCATCTCTCCAGCCCCCACAGTGTCTAGCTTTAATTGGGTGCTGCAGATCCAAACCCAAGCCCTTCTGCTGGTGCCCATGGGTGCTTTAACTCTTACACCATCTTTATTTTCTTTCATTTACACCCAGCAAAAATCAAGACAAGGGACAATATCCATCAGGAAGTGAGCCTAAACTTCAGAGCTCTCCAATGAGCAACCCAGTTCCTGCCCAGGGCTGGTGCCTCTGCCAGCTGTCACAGCGCACTGCCATCATTACCCTGGACTTCCACCAGCACCATGGCTGCCAGTCCTGAGGGTTGGGGGGCAGAGTTTCTATGGCTTACAGACAAATCAAGGTTCCAGATGTTTCTCCTCATCAAGCAAAGCGCCACAGAAGACCTTCTGTGGGCTACGTCCTTCCAGTCCTCCACTCCTGGCCTTTGTTTTTATTTGAATTTTGTTTTCACTGAAGTTTAATGTTAAACTAGTCCTGTATGAAATGATCACATTTTCTGAAAAGTTAAGTGTTGTTCAACATTCCTGACTTAAGATTCAAGATATTGTAAGATGTGGATCAACATCATCAGTCTGCTCCTCCCCGTCCTCCTCCTCCCTCTCCTCCCCCTCCCCCTCCTCTTCCTCCCCCTCCTCCCCCTCCTCCCCCTTCTCCCTCCCCCTCCTCCCCATCATCATCATGTCTCTCTTGGTAGATTTCTGTATTGTCCTCACCTTAGCTACCAGGAAACATTTATTTTCCTTTTGTAATGATCTCATTCTCACCCCCACAGACCCTGCTCCATTACTAGGGACTATAGTGACAATTTTGGAGTTTTGGTTTATGTTTTAGTTTTAACCGCAGGTGTGGGATACGGGGCTGCTTCATGTTTTCCACTGCAGCTGACTATGATTTGCCCCATGCTCTAGCAGGGGTGCGATTCTGCCAGCTGCAGATAGTTTCCATGACTGTGTGGCATTAGGAATTCTGGGGACTTTTCAAACGGTATGTACGTGCTAGCAGGGCCCGGAGGGCTGGGCTGTTGCTTGTTTGTTGTGATTTGTTGTGGTCACACACAGAGAAGAAATGAGATGTCCATTTTCCCCTCGTATCTAGTGTTATGGTGTTGAAAACCCGGAAGAAGGGTAGAGAGGAACCCACAAATCAGCAAAAGACACCGGGCAAGCACCCTGGTGCTAAGCTATGTCCTTAGCCTTGTCTGTAACTTTCAACATTTATTTTCTTCCTTTATGTGCATGAGTACAGATGTGTAAATGTCACAGGTCACGTGTGGGGATCAGAGGACAACTTGTGGGAGCCAGTTCTAACCTTCCATTGTGTGGGTTCCAGAGACTGAACTCAGGTGATCAGGCTTGGCCTCCACTCAACTGAGCCACCTGCCTTTACTTTTTATTTTAAGATGTGCAAATTGCTCAGGTTGGCCTAGCTCACTCTTTAGCCCGTGCAAGACTTGAGTGTGGGATGCTCCTGCCTCAGCCTCCAGACTGTCTGGGATTGTAGACCTATGCTATGAAGCCAGGCCCTTCTCATTTTGAAAGAAAAGCAACATGAAGGCCCGCTTTTCCTTTTTAAGTTTTACAATACCCATGTTTTTACGAGTAGCTTTGGATCCCTGCTGAAGAGGGTTGAGGTTAAGGGGTTTTGTTGTTTTTATCCTGAAAATTACCCAGATGCTCCTGTTTTTGTAGAACAGTCTCTAGATAGGTAGAATAGTAAATTAGGCAGATACTGTGGGAAAGACTGAGGAGGCTAGACCTGTTGTGACAAGGGGAGCTTGTAAGTAACAAAATCCAAACTATAAAAATCGGATGAAGAAGGGGCCAGAGATTATGACTTTGCAGTTAAGAACACATACTCCTCAGAGTTCAAACCCACCCACTCCATGCCCCTCCATCACCCCCCACCCCCCACCCCTGCTTCCCACCCACAGGTCAGGTTGCTTTCAATGCTTGTAATCCAGCTCCGGTGGGAATCCAAGTCTTCCGGCCTCCGAGAGCACCTACACTTACGTACGTGTACACACACACACACACGCACACACACACACACACACACACACACACACATAATGGTAATAAAGATCATAAAAGAAACCATTCCAAACTAAAATGCTGAGTTTCACTTTGCGAAGTAAACTATAAATTTCAAGGTAAAATACCCTAGGGTTCATTTGACGGCTGACTCTGTAGCCTCATCAGGCCCCACATTCAGACCACTCGATGACTCGGTACATGCAGGGAGTCCCGGTCAGTAAAGATCATACTTCCTGCATCACACACTGCGTAAGCAGCATACAGAGCGACAATGGGTCACTCCCCTGAGCAGGAGGTGGTCTGGGAGGTGTAATGTAGAAGTTCTGGTGTATAGCACTTGTTTTATGAATAAGGGGGAAGGATCTTTCAATTGGCACTGAACCAGAAACTCTTTGTGATCTGGCTTCATGAAGGGCCACGGAGGGAAGGAAGACAGAAAGCTGAGGATTTGCATAAACCCCGCACTGGGGACCCACACTGGTGGCCCTAACTGGCTACGCTGCAAAACCCAAGCAGCACCTTGCTATTCTGAGCTGAGAACAAACTCTGGCTTCCAAGAGGCGCCTGACCCAGCCATACCTGTCCTTCTGCGTCCTTGATTTTTGTTTCCAGGATCAGCTTGGCTGCCTGCTGTTCCTTGTTCAAGTGCTGGAGTCCCTCGTAGGTCGTCTTATGCTCTGCGGAGAGTCTGGCTATGCTGGCGTCACACCTTTCCAGGGAAAGGACACACACTCGTTAAAGTTTAAAAGCATTCGAAAGAGCTGCCTCCCATACATAAAATGCACTGGGAAATGCAAGGGCTCCTCAGAAACTGCACTCCTGGGCTGCAGAGGAGGCCCGACAGTCAAACATGTAGAACTGTGTCTGATGCTCAGAATGCCTGTAAAAAAGCCAGCTGCGGCGCTGGAGAGATGGCTCTGGAGTTAGAGCATTTACTGCTCTTGCAGAAGACTAGAATCCAGTCTCCAGAATCCATGTCAGGTGGCTCACCACAGTCTATATATAACTCAGCGGCAGAGATCCAATACTTCCGGCCTTAGCAGGCACCTATACTCACATGCACACCTACACATAATTAAAAATTATATATATAGGGGCTGGGGATTTAGCTCAGTGGTAGAACGCTTGCCTAGGAAGCGCAAGGCCCTGGGTTCGGTCCCCAGCTCCGAAAAAAAGAACCAAAAAAAAATTATATATATATATATATATATATATATATATATATATATATATATATATATTAAAGTCAGGTAAGAAGGTAAGCACTTGGGAGCACTGAGGAGGCAGAGACAGACAGATCTCTCGGATCACTGGCTGCCAATCTAGCCTAGTTGGTTAGCTCAAGGCCAGCAAGTGAGCCTGTTTTGTTTAAAATGGCTGGTGAGATGGCTCAGAGGACAGAGGTGCAGGCACCCAGGCCCAACGACCTGAGTTCAATCCCTGGATCCCACAAGGTGGTGGTGGGAGAGAACCAACCCTCAATAGCTGTTCTCTGACTTCCACACTGGCGTGGCGCCATGGTACGTGCAGGCTTGTGTACCTGAAAATGCATGTTTTACTCACACATAAGTTTGGGGCCAGCAGATGGTTTGTTTGGTGGGGAAAGTACTTACTGTGCAAAATTGAGGATCTAAGTTCAGTCTTCAGAACCCACATAGTGGAAGAGAGAACTGATTCCACAATGTCATAACCATGTACACACACACACACACACACACACACACACACACACACAGTTGTTTTTTATTTTTTGTTTTGTTTTTTTAAAGTAGATGTTTTTTAAGCTGGAGAGATGTCTCAGTGGTTAAGAGCACTGACTGCTCTTCCAGAGGTCCTGAGTTTAATTCCCAGCAACCACATGGTGGCTCACAACCATCTGTAATGGGATCTGATGCCCTCTTCTGATGGGTCAGCGACAGTGTGCGCATATATATTAAATAAGTAAATAAAAACCTTTTTTTAAAGTGAATGGCTCCAGAGGGTAACACCCGAGCCTAACCTCTGGTGCATACACAATAAAAGAGAGCAAGAGATAGAAAAGGAAGGGAAGGGAAGTGAGTAGAGGGAGTGAGTAGGGGAGAGGCATGGGGTGGAGGAGGGGAGTAGGCTGAGGAAGGGGAAAAGAAAAGGAGAAAGAAGAAACTTAACTGTCCCTACCCCCAAATGTTTTTCCAGTATGGTGCCAAGACAATTCAGTGAGGAATATACTAGGTATTTGACTAATGGTATTGGGAAAGAACTGAGCGTGCAAAAGAACGAACTCGGAAGCCTACCTCACACCATGTATAAAAGCTACTTCCTGGCTGGATATGAGTCAGTGACCAAGAACACTCACAGAGAGATGGAGTTTGGTTCACAGCACTCAAATCAGGCTGTGCACACCTATCTATAACAGCAACTCCAGGGGGCCTGACGCCCTTCTCTGGTCTCTATGGTCATTGCATAGGCATGGTACACACACACACACACACACACACACACACACACACACACGGTACACATACATGTATGCAAGGAAAACAGTTGTACATGGAAAATAAAAATAAATATTTTTAAAAACGTAAATATTCAAGCCCTCATAAACAAGTATCCCCAGCTGTATTTATAGTTTATAATTGTATTTTATATATTCTCTATAATTATTTATAATTGTATTTTATACATTCTCTATAATTATAATATTATAATTTATAGTAGATAAAAATAGAAACAGCATATCTGCTCACAACGTGGTGTCTCTTGGCCACAGAAAGCCATAATGTGCGGACAGGCCACATGCAGATCAACCCTGAAAAGACGACACTGAGGGTAAGAAGCTCCTCTTAAAGCCGGTCCGGGATGATTCCATTTACAGGAAACATCAAGAGAGGCAAATCCATAGAGAAAGAAAGAATTTTTGTGGTTGCCATATACAGGGGTTGAGGGAAGATGGGATTTCTTTCTGAACTGTTCGAATATCCTGTGATAAACTGTGCACAGTAAACACACTAAAATGCATGGAATTGTATACTTCAAAGTTCTGTTTTTAAATAGCCTCCCCCTTCCCTCCCTCTGTGTGTGTGTATGTGTGTGTGTATATGTGTGTGTATGTGTGTGTGTATATGTGTGTGTATGTGTATGTGTGTATATGTGTGTGTATGTGTATGTGTGTATATGTGTGTGTATATGTGTGTGTATGTGTGTGTATTTGTGTGTGTGTGTGTGTGTGTGTGTGTGTGCGCGTGCGCGCGCCTGCTGCAGAGTTCAGAAGAGGCTGTCAGGTCCCTAGAGCTGGAGTAACAGGCAGGCATGAACCATGAGAGTTGACACTGATCCTGGGAAGCAAACTTGGATCCTTTGGAAGAGCAACAAACACTCTTTAGTGCTAAGCTACCTCTCCAGGCCCCTCCTCCACTGCTTGCTTATGTGTGAATTACATATCACAAAATCTCTTCATAATGAACAGGAGAGAGAGAGAGTGGAAGAGAGGGAGGGAGGGGGAGAGGTAGTACTCTCCGGTGCCCTCTGTGAAGGTTCCAATATTATCATTCTCTAATTACAAATTCCCAGGTGTTGGGAGCTTATGCCTTAACATTTGGATATTTTCCCTCTAACCCTCTGCCACCAGGCACACCCACACCCTATCGGAGAAGAAAGAGGAAGGGGCCACTGAATTTTGGAAAAACGCAGACCACATGCAAAGCATGGGAGCAAACATTCCAGTAGGAACTTGGAAGCTAACGTGAGCTTTGCTTCTAGAAGAAATGAAAAAAAAAAAAAATCTCTGGCCAGGTCCTGTGTGAGGTGCACTGTGCTTAGTGGGAAGAACGTCCCTCCAAGAAGAACCTGGCTGACCTAGGTCTGCAGGCGAGAAGCGAGGGCCCACGTGCTGCTAACTGTATTACTAATAGATCCATCCAAACCACACATCCAAATGGGAGTCAGAGGCCAGCCTAGAAATTCAGTGGTATCACTTTAAAGGCTATACTTCTTCATGACGACTATGCAATCAGTGCACGAAAGTCGAACTCTTGCCAAGGAGAACTTTATCTCAGCCGAATGCATTTCAACAAAGTCTCATTAGCTTTCCAAGAGAATGACAGATATAGCCACAAAACAGACCCAAATTATCCAGCACTTAAAACAAACACTTAAAGAGGTTTTAGAATCTGGGTGTTTGTTAACAGGGGAGGAGTAAGCTGGAGAAGCTGACGGGCCATGCTGAAGCAGAATGGAAGATTCCAGAAGGCATTTCAAGAGAATTCTGCTGGGTCTAGATACGAAGTCATAAAGATGACATCAGTTTTCACTGCCGGGCTGAGGTGCCGATAGCAGCCGTTTGAGGCATACTCCCTCCCTGCCTGTTGAACACGTGTCACACCCACAGTGGTGTGACAGTCAATTTGGGTTATCATCTTGACTGGAGCTAGCCACTCGGCACACCTGTGAGGGATTTTTCTGATCGGGCAAGTAGAAGCGAGAAGCCCCACACTAAACATGGGCAGCGCCTCCCTGTGGCAGCCCAGATAAAAGAGGGTCTGAGAGGAACCTGCGCTGTGTGACTCCTCACCTTTGAGCCTCACTGACAGGGTCATCTACCCTCTTGCTGATACTGCTACTCTCCCCATTGATATCAGACTCAGGTTTCTTCAGGCTTCCAAATTGGACTAAAGATTCCTGGCTCTCACTACCTAAAGACTATACATGGACTGACCCTGGACTCTGACCCCATAGGTAGCAATGAATATCCTAGTAAGAGCACCAGTGGAAGGGGAAGCCCTGGGTCCTGCTAAGACTGAACCCCCAGTGAACTAGTCTATGGGGGGAGGGCGGCAATGGGGGGAGGGTTGGGAGGGGAACACCCATAAGGAAGGGGAGGGGGGTGGGGGATGTTTGCCCGGAAACCGGGAAAGGGAATAACACTCAAAATGTATATAAGAAATACTCAAGTTAATTAAAAAAAAAAAAAAAAGATTCCTGGCTCTCTGGAAATCCTCCAGGCCCTCAGCACCAGGGTTGGGCTACTGAGGCATCAGAATAAGCAGCTCCCAGTCCTCAGCCTCTTCAGCATGGAGATAAGCAATATATAACTGGCAGACTATACTGCATAGACCAATATACTCATTACACACATAGACATGCACGCACCACTGTTGATTCTGTTTTTCCAGAACAGTGATTCTCAGCCCATGTGTCAGGACCCCTTTGGGGCCAAATGACTCCTTTACAGGGGTCATCAAAGATGATCAGAAAACAGATATTTATATTACGATTCATAACAGTAGCAAAACTACAGTTATGAAGTTGCAATGAAAATACTTTTATGATTGGGGGGTCAGCACAACATGAGGAACGGAATTAAAGGGCCACAGCTTTAGGAAGGTTGAGAACCACTGCTCTAGAGAAAGACTCCTAACAAATATAGTGGCCATGAAAATCATCAGCTGTCTCCCAAGTCCCTGCTCTACCTTGGGCCTCAAGTCCTTCCAAGCCCCCGTTGTTTTCTGAGCTTAGGGGTCTTTCAAAAGCCAAACAAGGACTCAAGGTTTTTCAGTCCTGCCCCATTGACCTTTCTAGATCGGTCATTCATCCAAAGGAGCATTTGTGAGTATCTACTGTGTCCAACAGGCTCCAGGCACTTGACCACAGAAGTAAATGAAACAGAACCCCATGCTAAGACAATACAGAAGACCACAGAGTGACTGGATGGAGCTTAAGTCAGGGGAGGGGGCACTCTGCAGAGTGGGGCCAGGAACTACTCACAGAGAAGACATTTGCACTACCCTTTAAAGGTGGACAGAGTTAGAAGAGGGAGTGGAAAGGTCCTCTGTGGGAGCTCAGCATGTGCCAAGGCCCTGTGGTAAAAGAATGGGCTTCTGTGCAGATTAACAGGGATGGGAAAAGACCAAAGGGTCAAGACAACAGTAGGGAGAGGTGAGGAGATCAGGTGATGTCCACCGCACAGGGTCAGACTACGGAGACGGGAGGGGGTTCGTTCTGCTGAGAACAGCGAATGACAGACAGGCCAGGCATGGTGGAGCACACCTGCAATCCCAGCACTCAGGAGACTGAGACGGAACTAGATGGTGCAAGGCCTGCTAGAGCTACGGAGCAAGACTCCATTCCAATTCCAAACAAATAATAAGAAAAAGAAGGGGCTGGAGAGGCGGCCCAGAGGTTACGAGTGCTCCCCTCTTGCATAGAGCTGGGTTCAGTCCCCGGCACTCAGGGCAGCTTCTAACCTCCTGTAACTCCAGTTCCAGAAGATCTGATGTCTCTCGTCCACAGACTCCTGCTTATCCATGGTGCATATACACACTCCAGCACACATGTGCACATTAAATAAATAAAAACAAAGCAAGACAAAAAAGAACAACACACCAGCAAGAACCAGAGAGGAGTGGTCACCCCAGCCAATTCAATCCCTAGAGCCCTCCTCCAGCTGTCAAGTGTTCTTTACCCTTCCGCTGCCAACACGCATGCCCAGCATCAAGGCACGAGGTGTATGTAGTGTGATATATGTTTAGTGAAGCTGTTATGTCTGGCTTTAAGGGAAATGTAGAGTAAGTCTTATGTCTGGCTTTGAGTGCAATGTTTCAGCAAAGCCTTTGCTATATTTGGGTCAATCAGTGGAAGCTGAGAAATTGTTTTGAGACTGTTTGGACCTTGAAGAAATGCTGTCTCCCTAGAGAATCTGCAGCATTTGGTGCTCCGGGAGAACTTGCAGCTGCACCGACCTTGGTCCTAGACACTCCTCACTAACCAGAAGTTCTCACTTTTGATTATGGCCATGGTCAAAAGGGACTGAGATTTGGGAAGGTTGTCTACTCTCACAGGTGGCAAGGGCAAGATAACTTTGGTAGCTGGAACCTTCCCTAGCCCCAATTAACCTTGCATAATTTTTGAATAAAGTAGCTGGAGTGAGCTAGCTGGGTGTCCGTCTTTCCCAAAAAGGCTAAACCCCTCTGGGAAGTGAAGTCTTAGCATCTTGGTGAGGCTCTTTCTCTACTGCAGCACCTACTGACATCAGTCAATAACTAGGTGTGGTCTCCTCGAAAATACACCAGAACATGGCTCCCTCTGCTGCCTTAATGGTGCCCGGTCTCTGTTGGTCTCTGTTCTTAAATCTCATCCCATGCTCACCTGAGCGCATTGTCACCCCAAGCTGACTGAACGTGTGTCTTGGCTCCAAATCCCATTATTAGCTGCAGAGTTGTACTAAGTACTTGATAGCAGCAGAGGGTAGAAGAGATCCAGACATAGTCTGGACTACTTCATTCCAGCCAGCTAAAGTAATCCAGAAGGAAGGCCTCTTGCAGCAGCTCTTAAAACACCAGTGTGCAGAACCCAGGGATCTCGTTGGAAACAGATTCTAGTTCAGTAGCTGTGGGATGTGGGGATGGTGGACATTGCTCACAACGTCCTGGGCAAGAGCCAGGAAGAAGGTTCAACCTGTAAAAAGCACTTGCCAAGCCTGATAACTTGAGTTTCCTGAGACAGATGGGGCAGAAGGGGAGAATTGACTTCTGTAATTATCCTCTGATCTACACACACACACACAGACACGCGCGCGCGCGCGCGCACACACACATAAATGCATAAATGTAACTGTAAACAAAAATACATCTGAAAAAATATCCCCAGGTAATCCCGAGGCTCTGGGTTCATGGAACATACCCAAACAATACCCACACTGATAGGAAAACATATATTAAAATTTCCAGCCTATGAGAAGTCAATAATTTCAGGAAATAAAGCAAAACTTAATTATAACAAAGACGAACATTTTTACAAACAGTAAAAAAACCCCTATGTTCTGTGATTCAATGATCATACTATTATGTGACCAAATAGCTTCTACCAGCAGAGGGCGCTCTCTGATCATTTCCTCCCAAGAACACCAGGCCAGTTTCAGAAACCAAAGAAATCATGGCAGGTTGACACCCAGGGTTGAAGTCTGCCACTAGCTTCTATGGTCAAATGGAAAGGGAGTAGTAAAAGAATTTACTGGGGCTTCTTCACTAAATTGGAGTTCATAAAAAATTTGGGTATTTATGATGATGGTGGTAGTGGTGTGTGTGTGTGTGTGTGTGTGTGTGTGTGTGTGTGAAGATGACAATGTTGTGGAGTTGGTGCCCTCCTTCCACCTCAAATCAGCAAACTTCCACAGTGAGCACTTTACCCCGAGCATCTCAAGCCAAGTAAAAACTGCTCTCGAAGGAGTAAAGTCTCAAACATTTGAACATCTGCTGTGCTGGATAACCTGACCAGCTTGACTGAATTCAGAATCACCTGGTGAGACCTCTGGGCTTGGCAGTGCGGGCATTCCCAGGGACTCGAAACTGAAGAGGGAAAGCCTACCCTGAATGTGGGCAGAGCCACCTCAGGGGCTGGCATCCTGGTATCCCAGACTGAATAAAAAGGAGAAAGAAATCAAGCTTAGCATAGTCCATCTGCCTCTGCTTCTTGACTGTGAACCCATGACAACAGTCCCCTCACTCCTGACGACACATCTGCCCTACCTGATGGACTGTAGCCTCCAACTGTGAGCCGAAATAGCCTCTCCTTCCTCAAGACGCTTCCACGGGGCACTTTAAGGGCAGTCACTGGTACACCTACCTTGCAACTCTTCCTCGCAGATCTCCCAAGCCAGAGAGCTGGCGCATCTCCAGTGTCTTTAAGGCAGAATTAGTTCCATAGCTGATGTTGTCCCTGGCACGGATCTGCTCCTGGAGAACCTGGGCAACACAAAGGACACTTGGGGTCACTGGCAAGTTCACAAGTGTCCATTTCAGAATTCGGGAAAGTACATGCGTGCTCCATTCATTTTTTCCATAAGAAGTTTTTGTTTGTTTGTTTGTTTAAAACTAAAGGTCTTACTATTAGCCCTGGCTGGTCCAGAACTTGCTGTGTAGATCAGGCTGGCCTTGCACTCCTGGTTATATGCCTGCATTAGGAGCTATTTTTAGCAGTGCACTGATGAACCCAGAAGCAGAGACCCAGGACACACAGAAAGAGGTACCACTCCCAACTGAAGGTCCCCTAACCAGCAATAAAACTCTGCTCTTAGGGTTGGGGATTTAGCTCAGTGGTAGAGCACTTGCCTAGCAAGTGCAAGGCCCTGAGTTCGGTCCCCAGCTCAAAAAAAAAAAAAAAAAAAAAAAAAAAAAAAAAAAGAAGAAGAAGACTCTGTTCTTTTTTGCTGTCTTTCCTTAATATGAAAGTGATTTTGTTTCAGGACAATAGCTGCTATGCCCTAAGCTGAGTGTAGACTTTTTTGCTTGTCTTTTGAGACAGTAGCTCACAGTGTAATCACGGCTGACCTCCAGTTTCCCCTCCTCCTGCCTGAGCAACCTCAAGCATTGAGGATCTCAGGGATAATCCACCATGCCCAGCTCCTGGTATTTTATTTTACACAGTTTTAATTTCAGTTTGAGCTTCTCTTTGATTTAAGAATGTCTGAATATCTAGGATGTCGGAATTAATTAGAGTTGATTTAAGGATGTGTGAATATCTAAGGATGTCGGAATTTATTACAGTTGGCCGGCACAGTGACACAAATATGTAATCCCAACACTCAGGAGGATTTTGAATCTGAAGCTAGCCAAGGTTACATCACAAGACGTCTCAAAAAATAAAAACAGAATTTAAATTGTGTTTCTTTATTTCAAGCTGTTAAGATTTGTTTTTTTTTAAATATTTTTTTATTAAATTTTATTTAGTTCGGAGCAGGATGTGAGAGAACAGCTTTCAGAAGTCGATTCTCTCGATCTGGGGAAACAGATTGAAGTTTTTAGGTGTGGCAGCAGATGCCTGTTTCTGCTGGTCCGTCTCACTGGCTCTGTCTTTGTTAGTTAATCCTCACTGTACTGGCTTAGGACAAAGTCAGTAAGATACTTCATGTTTTTAACATGCTAAGTTTTGCTTCGAGGCACCAAGTTTTTGAATTTTTACTTATGTGGATTTGTGTGTGAGCCTATGCCGTGTGTGTGTGTGTGTGTGTGTGTGTGTGTGTGTGTGTGTGTGAGAGAGAGAGAGAGAGAGAGAGAGAGAGAGAGAGAGAGAGAGAGAGAGAACTGGAGTTACAGGTAATTGGGATCACACTGAAGTGGGTGTTAGGAACCGAATCAAGTTGGACCACGGAACCATCTTTCCAGCATCGACAACCCTACTCTGCTTTTAAAAACGCATTTCAACCTGGAGCTTGGTGAACTTTTCTAACTCTTTTCTTCAACTCCCCTGTGTAACTACTATTGCCTCCCCCCCCCCCCCCTCCCGCTGGAGCCCCTGCCATTCCTGCGCTGGTCTGACTTGCCCTTCCTGACAGCCCTACTCTGTCATCTCTCTGGGGTTTCTTGCACTTTTTCCTGGGCCCCACAAAACTCTAAAGTCAAGGCAGCAGCTTTACAGTGTGCTCACAGGTCCTAAATATGTAAATTGCTCTTTTATTCCCGGCCCACTGGTTCCCTCTGCTGGGAGGCGTGGCTTTGCCTCCTCCTATGGCTGCTGGGTCCTCTGACTCGAGGCAGCTTTTCTTTGTCGGCTCAGTGGGTGTTTCTGACAAGGGTGGAAGTGTCAGTAGGCCGGTGAGGGAGCTGTGCCAGTCGTAGCCAAAGACTAAGAGGAAGAGTGGGCCTCCACAGCGGCCTCCACAATGTCTCCTTCAGTCACAGAGGGAGGTAGTGAGCCTGGCTCCTCCTCCTCAGATTCCTAAGGCCTCACTCTGTCTGTCTTTCCTGGCTGGAGGCAATGCTGGCACCGCCAGACCCTCACGTCTGTGCAATCCAGGTGCGCAAGGACTGGGGCTAGTGAGGAGGCAGGCACTAGTGACCAGTGTCCCTTACCTCCAGTACGGATATAGGGACCTGTTTCCCTGGTTTTGTTCAGCTTGGTGACACTTACATCTTATCACCACTGAAAATGGAGTCTGCAATTGCCAGACCTATTATTTCCTGTGGCTCCCAATTCTTCAATGAATGAACCTGCTCTCCGAAGAAGAGTGCAGACTAGCTACAATCACCTATGAATGGCAAAAATGTTACTCATCTGAGCACATTCCTGCAAGGAGACCTCAAATCTGACTAATTCATCTCTGGCACTCTCCCACTGATGAGAGGCGCTGGCAGCGCTCGCTCTCTCTCCCCCTCTCCCTCTCTCCTTCCCCCCTCTTTCTCTCTTTCTCTCTCTAGGCTCACACAATGGGAAACTACACCTAATTAATAGCAGCAGCAAATAGGAAGAACACTCAGGCTTCTTCCAATGTTGTTGATAACCGCAAGGGCACAAGGCCATGGTGCTCAAATGCCTTCGGGAAAACACACGTGTCATCCAGAAGACCTGTTCCATGTGCAGAGTCTCAGGTCCAGTTCCCAGAAACCCAAAGCTAGAGAGCCTGAACCATCCATTGCACTGGATGCCAGGAAAACCAGGCTTTGCTTTGGTTTTCAATCCCTGAGTGAAGGAACCGGAAAGGAGCTCACGAAAGAGGTGCTTGAAATAATTACCACAGTCAACCTTTTCTAGTAGCCAGAGAAACAGGAGCGGCACGGGGCGGGGTGGGGATGTGGTTCAGTTACCAGTGTGCTTGTGGAGTACCGCATAGCTTTGTGTTCTGTCTAAGTAGAGTAAGCCTGATGCGGCAGACATATCTGTAATCCCGGCATCTGGCGGCCGGGGAAGGAAGATCAAAAGTTCTGGGTCTTTTTTGGCTACAAAGTAGTTTGAAAGATCCAGAACCATTCTGAGGTAGAGTGCCAGCAGGGGATGTGGCTGAGGGCATGTGGCTTCGGGGGAGCTGTGGGATGGGGATGCTAGACATATATGAAGGCACAGGCTGAATGGGTGCTTTCTGTCCTGTTGTGCTGTGGGCCTAACATAGCTACATAAATAAATACAGTCTGTTTTATTGTTTGTTTTGCTATACTAGAGACTGAACACAGAGCCTTATATATAGTACTTATGTATACACCCAGCCCAAGGTCTACTAAAAAAATTGTATTTATTTTTATGGCTCAGTTGGTCGAGTGCTTCCCATGCAAAGAAAATATTTCAAGCTTGATCCCCAGTCCCCACGTAAAAGCCAGGACTGTCCCCGCAAGCTGGGATCCCAGCACTGGAAAGGCAGAGGGAGGAGGCTCTGAGCCTGTCTGCAAAGTGTGATAGGAATGGATTCGGAAAGACACTCCATGTCAACCTCTGACCTCTACATACACACTACATACACATGTGTGAACATATACACACATACATACATTTAAAAAACAAACTAAAATTACAGTATTTCAATTGTAATCCCCAAAGTACAACCACCAATCCAAGAAGCACAGTTGATGAAGTAGCCAAAACATATCCATGTTGTTCACATTTTTGGCCAAGTAATCCTACTTCTTAGAATTAATCTTAAAAGAAAAAAAAATAAGAAAAATGGTAGAAGTGTCAGCACAAAACTGTTTCCATAGGTGATACCCACGCCAACCATTTCAGTTTGTACAACTCTCACATCCTTATGAAAGCATGAGGAGGTTTGTGATGGGGTGTTCACTTAACTGCTTACTTGTCCGTTTATTGAGGGGCAACTCTCAGTATGTAGCCCTGGCTATCTTAGAACTTGCTATGTAGACCAGGCTGGCCTCAATTCACACCAGTCCACCTGCCTTTGCCTCCCCAGTGCTGACACTAAAGATGTGCACCACCATGCCTGGCTGCCGCGGAGGACGTTAAAAACACGGCACAGTGCGTAGAGTTCAATACTGAGCAAGAGGAAAGACTATAATATAGACACACAGGTTGGTTCCTGCTGTGCGCCAAGAACCTTGAAAAAGTAAGGGAATGTCAACATCTTCCTTAGGATATCTAGCTTGAGAGGAGAGCAAATTCCCCTTTCTTGTATTTCCCACATTACATTTGTAATGAGGGGGAAAATACGGCTATTTCTCTTACAGCTTAGAAATAAGAAATGCACATTTAACGTGTAGGGTTCTTATACAGAGGAATGAGGTATTGCATTAACAATGCTTTGAAGAATACGGGGGAAAAGGGGGGTCTGAGCTTAACGCGGTATTCACATTACTAAAAAGTTACGTGAAGAAAAGGAAATCATTAGAGGGCTTATTGTTTAAAGGAATTCTAGAGCGAAACTGCGGAAACCCAGTAACGTCGGAAATGCGCCCTGACCTGCCATGTTGGAGCTTTTATTTAGAACGGTGCTGGCCCTCGGCAAGGCTTGAGTTGTTTTTTGCCAGTTTGAGAAACTGTCCTTTGGTTAGCCAGTATGTGTGGAGTACTAGACATGCCCTCCAGAGACAGGGTTATAGCCAGAAAGACTACAACTGCTCAGGTATATGGTTACCTCCTTTGGTTAAAGGGGTCTCCCTCTCTCAGAGAGAGGCCAGTCATCGGAAAGAGACACGTCTATTTCTCCCTGAGACACGGTTTATTATTGAAGAAGCCCCTCCCCAAAGCCTGCATACATTATCAACTGTGTGGGAGCCATCCTGTAATGGTATTTATGCATGCAAGGTGACCATCCAGGTCCTCAGAGGTGAGAGAGAGAGAGAGAGAGAGAGAGAGAGAGAGAGAGAGAGAGAGAGAGTTCTCCATGAGTCTTTCTCCACCTCTTCTTAGATGGAAAGGGGTTCACAAAGGAACACGCAATGGAGAGAGGCCCCTCTACAAGGGGCGGTGTTTCACTGAGTGGGACCTCCCTGCCTGGCTCTACATCCAAGCTGAGGCTTAAAGCTTTCCGGGTTTTGCTCCGTGTGTGGAATTGATTTTCTGGTATTTAGTTCCACCTGGTATTTAGTTTTGTCATGGGCCCCTCAAACCTGCCAAGCCCCAAACAGAAGTCTCTCCATCCAATATGCAGAAGGCTCTGTCATCCCTACCTTCAAAAGAACCCCAAATCTACTGACTTATCCCCATGTCCGCAGCGGCTCCTCAGAGATGAACTGCTGTTACAGCTCTATGTGCTGTGGTGGGCGCCAGCCTGTCTCTCTGCTTCCATTCTTATTTCTTTATGCAGTTTGGGGAGGTCCGACCGAGGATTCTGGGCAAGGCAAGGCAAGAACTCTACCTCCGAGCTACATCCCCAGGCCTCTGCTTCTACTCTTGGCCCTGAATAACCTCTTCACGGTAGCCAAAGTCTGTCAATCTGTAAGCCATGGAAAGATTCTCTAGGTTTTATTAGTCACTAGTGCATCCTCAGCACTACAAGTATGACTGGATGATTTTAACTTAAAACCAAGTAACGAAGTCACGTATGGTGGCGCATAGCTATAGTCCTAGCTACTTGGGAGTTGGGGTAGAATTACAAGTTCGAGACCAGCCTGGACTACATGACAAGATACTCAACTCAAAAAACCAAAATGACCCAAAATAAAACAAAAGGTACCCTGCGGGGCAGTGGTGGCACATACCTTTAATCCCAGCACTCAGATAGCGAAGGCTGGCAGATCTCTGATTTTGAGGCCAGCCTGGTCTACAAAGCTAGCTCCAGGACAACCTGGGCTACACAGGGAAACGCTGTCTCAAAAAACACAAAACCCAAAAAACAAAACAAATAAATAAAAACATCTACATGATAGTTTTTAAAATTTATATATAAATATATAATATATTATTATATAATATAAATATGTATAAATATATTATATAAATATATTATTATTTGTAATACAAATATATATAATATGTGTGTATGTGGGTGTGTGTCTATGTCATGATGACCTTGTAGAAGTCAGAGGACAATGTTCAAGAGTGGGCTCTCTCCTTCCACCCTGTGGGTTCAGGGGACCAAACTCAGGCCATCAGCCTGGACAAGTACCCTTACCCTCTCATCAGCCCTAGATAATGGCTTCTACAGCCAAACCCCGAGCATCATGTCCTGGTGTTCGAGGGTTCTGAGTGGTCCCTCCCTTCAGCTCACGACCCTGCAGGCTGCTTGCTGGTTCTCATCTGCTCCTTTCTGCCTCTGACATAGCCTTAGCTAGACTGTCCCCTGCTGGCTTCAGTTGCCCTTCCCATGGAACCATCTTTTCTAAACAGACCTATAGTCTCTCTCCATCCCATTGTCTTATTTCACTGATAGAAACTAGTGTCACCATGGTTACTTAGTCTTCACCGCCCACATGCCCATTGGAGAGTGGTGTGGGGTTAAGCGCTGAAACTCATATCCCTGGGTAAATATGTCAGCTCCTGTCACTCCAACAGTTCCCTGCCTCACCCTAAATGTATTACTCATTAATGTAGCTCCTAGCTCTACGGTTCAGGCCTGGTCTTCCAGAAGAAGGTTCTTAATTTATCATTATCCCGTTGGTGATCAGAACCTCAAAGATAAACCAGACAAGATGAAGTGTTTAGGGGGCAGGGGCAGGGATGTTACTTAGTTGGTAGAGTACTTTCCTGGTGCAGCAAAAAGTCCTGGGTTCAATTTCAACCATAATAAAAACAAAATTTGGGACTCCTACTTGTAATACCAATAATCTGAAGTCAATAGGAAGATTAAAAGTTCAAAGTTATCGTTGGTTGTAGAGGGGGATCGAGACTAGCCTAGGCTATACAAGACACTACACACACACACACACACACACACACACACACACATGTATACATTTGAACATATATTTATATGTTGGGGGGAGGGAGATAGCTCGGGAGTTAAGGTGCTTGCCATCAAGCCTGACGATCTATATTAAATTCCCCAAACCCACATAGTAGGAAGAAAGAACAGACTCGTGAAAGTTGTCCTCTGACCTCCAAACTGTACACACACACACACACACACACACACACACACACACACACACACACAAAGATAAACAAAATAAATGTAATAAAAATGCCAAAGTAGGCACCATATACTATTTAAAAATTAATTTGTGCGATACCTAATGGACTCAGCCAATTTTGTGCCTGTCTGTGCACACACACACACACACACACACACATACACACACACACACACGTATATGTAACAGTAATAATAATTAAAGAAAAGTCATGAAGTTGAGAGGGAGTGGGATGTGACATCAGAGGAGTTGGAGAAGGGATGAGGTGGGGTAGAAATGATATTTAAATACATGAATTATGTCTAAAATTCTCAAAAACTTATAAAGTGTTAAAAAAATTATTTGCACTCAAAATGCTGTCAACAGGATGAACGGCCGCTTAGCACTCGCCTCTATCTGTCTCCTCTTAGTGAGTCAGGCCCAGGGAGTAGAGCAAGAGCAGCATGGATTTGGGGAGATGGCTCAGAGCACTGGCTACTCGTCCAGAATCCACACAGACGCTCACAACCACCTGTAACTCCAGTTACTGGGGATCTGATGCCCTCTTCTGGCCTCTGTGGGCACCAGGCACGTGATTCACAGACATGCAAGCACCTGTACACATAAAGGAAACCCCTACCCCCTAAACAACAGCATACGGTGGGAGGGCTGAGGACATAGCGCAGGGGCTGAGCAGTTGCCTAGCATGTGCAAGGTCCTAGGTTCAAACCTCAGGATCCTCCACTTCTGATGGTTTTTGTGGGGGTGTGGTAACAAACCCCCAAATCTCCCTTACAGGGATTAGACTGGAGCCAGCCCTCTCAGCTGCAGGCTGGAATTCCCTTGACAGGAAGTCTAGGAGCCAAATCTCTCACCTCACTGGAGTGCAGTTCAGATGTCAACACCAGCCTTAGCTACAGTCATGATTATAACAGAACAATATCCAGTAAAACTTTAGAGTGAACTGAAAAGTATAAAACATTAATAAAAAATAACAAAGAGCCACGCAATTTACATAGAAACTCAGTAAGAATCCAGCTCTCTGGCACAAATACGCCTACCACATCTTTGCATACAACCTGAATACATCAATGTCTCATCATCTTAAATATGCACTTATCATCTTTTCTTACTACTATTATCTTGTGTAATAATAACTTGATTCTTTCAAAAAGATTTTTTAAATTTTGATTATGTGGGGGGGGGGGCCAGGCGTGGGCACAGGTGTGTATGTGAGCAGATGTGTGCAGGTGTGTAGGTGTGTGCAGATGTGTGTGCAGGTGTGTAGGTGTGTGTAGATGTGTGTGCAGGTGTGTATGTGCAGGTGTGTATGTGCAGGTGTGTGCGGATGTGTGCAAGTGTGTGTGGGCAGATGTGTGCAGGTGAGTAGGTGTGTACAGGTGTGTGGGGGCAGGTGTGTGTGCAGGTGTGTATGTGCAGGTGTGGGCAGATGTGTGCAGGTGTGTGGGGGCAGGTGTGTGGGGGCAGGTGTATGTGTGCAGGTGTGTGTGTGTACAGGTATGTGTATGTGTGTGGGTGCATGCAGGTGTCCAGGAGCTGAAATTACAAGCAGTTGTAAGCCACCTCATGTGGATGTTGGGATCTGCACTCTGATCCTCATGATTGAGTAGCAAGTGCTCTTAAGTACCGATCCATCTTTCCAACCACCCTACTATCCCATTTTATGTTGCTGGGAAACAAAGAGCTCCTTTTAGGATTCCAGCATTGTGTCCTCCTATAATTCCTATATTAAAATCCTAACCTTTTTGGAATATAAGTAGGCTATAGGGATAAGAATCCTAACACATAGGATTCCTGAAAAGATCTGGGTTCCATATGGAGCACTGCACCAATGTGACAGCAGGTGGGCTGGGGACGCAGCAGCCTGGCACAAACCATACCATTTCATACATGAGTGCATCACACTGCACACACCTGACATGGCGGTGCTCACCTGTTACTCCAGCACTCAGAGGAGAAAGAAGAAGGCTTAGGAGCTCAAGTTGTTGTGTCAAGTTTGAGACCAGCGTGGATCATATGACTCCATGACCAAAAAAAAAAAAAAAAGTAAATAGTAAATAGAAAAGAGCTTGCTTCTGCTATCTCCTGTGATGGCGAGAAGCGGGGCCTGTGGATGTATAGGGGTGTGTGTGTTCAGGTGTGTGTGTGTGTGTTCAGGTGTGTGTGTGTGTGCAGATGCATGAAGGTGCCCAGGAGTTTGAACCTCCAACTCTCTAGAACAGCACGTAATACATCTCTGCCAGTTGAGCCTGTGGTAATTTGTCATAGCAGCTTGAGCTGACTAATACAGTCCTGATTTTCATTTGAGGACGTTTGGCTGTAGCACGGCATTTTGAATGTCTCATCAAGCTTCTTCATTTTAGATGTGTCTGGGCAGACGTGCTCGGGTTAAAAATATATCCGAATCCATATAACTGAATTCCACAGTGGGATCTGAAGTGTCTAAATTTCCTTGCTGTTCCTTCGATGTGATGCATAATTATTACAAGTGACAAGAAAGTAAACATTCAGAGACGCAAAGTAAATATTCTGCCCAAATTAGATTTTATTCAGTTTTCCACCTCTACAAAAGAAATCGTCTTTTCATTTGCAAAATGTGTACACTCCAAAAATTCATGGGAATGGAAAAGGAGAGTGCTGTCTGGCTGAAGCCAGAGACATAATTTCATGAAATGTGTTTTTGACCTTATAGAAAACAAACTGATTTCAAATTCACTACACTGCTGAACTGAAACTTTGGTTTTGTTTTTTGGGCTTTTTTTTTTTTTTGAGACAGGGTCTTATGTAACCAAGGCCTACTTTAAACTTGTTATACAGTCAAGGATGACCTTGAACTGATTTTTCTTGTCTCTATTTCTCAAGTGCTGGGATTATAGGTGTGCACCACCACATCCGGTTTCTGTTGTATTTGAGATCCAACCCTGAGCCACACACTAAGCTGGCTCTCAACTGAGCTACATCCCCAGCCCTTAGCACTCTGAATTTACAAAGCTAAGTCTGAAAAGTTACCCTCTGAGTTATGCAGCTAGTACCTGGGAGATGGAGGCCGGAGGACCACAAGTTCAAGGTCATCCTCTGCTATATACCTACTTCAAGGCCAACCTGTGTTACAAGAGATAGTGTCTTAAATACAAACAGACAAAGAAATAGAAGTTGGGGTTCAAGATGAGCTCCCAAGAGGCAAAATGGAGAAGGGAAAGGAGCACACTGGGGAGTGGGGATGTTTTTAGCCTCAGCACTCCTTCTGATGAGCTTCTGAGTGTGGGTCACGTTTATGGCTCACCGGAAAGGGAGGCACCATTGCATTTGCAGTGGCCAGACACCTGCCTTCACTCTACTCATTCCATAAGCTTTGCTCTGGGTTCAGTAATGGTGTCCCTGCCCAACCTTCACTCTACTCATTCCATAAGCCTTGCTCTGGGTTCAGTAATGGTGTCCCCTCCCAGCTCCAAGCTCAGTCTTGATCACAGCAGTGGGAAGCTGTCTGAGTTACAGCACCTTCTACAATGGATTCTGGGGGGCTAGAGAGATGGCTCAGTGGGTAAGAGGTCCTGAGTTCAATTCCCAGTAACCACATTGGAATGGGATCTGATGACCTCCTCTGGTGTGTCTGAAGACAGCAACAGTGTACACACATACATAAAATAAATAAACAATTCTTTAGAAAGAATGGATCCTGGGCCTGTTTTTAAAGGACCTGGGGAAATTGGGGGATAGCAGAGTCACTGAAGTATTTGTTTGAAACATGAAGACGTAAGGTTGGTCCCCACAATCCATTAAAAAAATCTGGTCATGGTAGTCGAGTAGTTGAAATCCCAACCCTGAGGAGATAGGGACAAAAGGAATCCTGGGGCTCACTGGCCATCCAACCTACCCTCCTTGGGGAGCTCTAGGTCAGTAAGAGACCCTCAGAAAAAAAATGAGAAGCCCAGAGCTTGAAGGATGACAAGAATGACCACCCAAGGTTGCCTTTCGGCCCCACAGGCTCTCCCACCCACCTACACACAAATGCATTACCACAAGTGCACACACATATTAAATAAATTCCTGTTCTTTATAAGTCAACCACTCTCCGGTACTTTTCTACAGCAGCACGAATGACCCAGACAGCCTTCCCAATTGCCTTCCAGCACTGTGCTTCGACAATGGGAAGATGAATAGAAGCAAGCTTTTACCTGAGAAGCTCACAGTCTGTTCCACTTAGAAAATACCTCACCTCACCTCTCCCATTTACCAATGCTAACTCAGAGCAAGTCACAAAATCTAAGCGTTGGCAGAAAGCACGGCAGAAAGCCTCTGCAACCTTGAGTTAGTAATCAAACAGGTTTTAGGCCACACCACTAAAAGCTTGAACCATAGACAAGAAAAACAAGGTGAGGTGGACTTCACTAGCATTACATGCCGGCTGGGGAAGCAGCTCAAAGGGGAGAGCATTGCCTAGCATGTGCAAAGCGCTATACATGGTCTCTCTGCTACATAATGAGTTTTGGGCCAGCCTGGGACATGTGAGATGTTGTCAGAAAGAAAGAAAGAGAGAGAGAGAGAGAGAGAGAGAGAGAGAGAGAGAGAGAGAGGAAGAAAGGAAAGGAGGGAGGGAGGGAGGGGAGGGAGGGAGGGAGGGGAGGGAAGGAGGGAGGGAGGGAGGGAGGGAGGAGTGAGTACATATACAGGAAAGATTGCTTGGTGCTGGGGGGAGGACTACAGTTTCCTATGAATTCAGGGAAGGGATAGCGGCAATGTTCTAAAATTGGTGTTAATTGTACAATCTTACAAATTTACTAAAACTCATTTAATTTGTATACTGGTAGGTAGTTTTTGCAGTAAATAAATTATACTTCAATAAAGCTATTTTTAAAAAAAATCCAAATTCAGGGTCTGGAAGATGTAATTCAATTAGCTCATGCTGATCTAGCGCGCATGAAGCCCGGGCTCATTTGCTGCTATAGAAACAGAGTGTGGTGGTACACACTTGCAATGCCAGCACACAGGAGGTAGAGGCAGAAGGTCAATCCTAGGCTACTAGGAACTTCAAGGCCAGCCTAGGCCCCATGAGAGTTTGCCTCCAAACAAATAAACGAAAACACAAATCTGTCTAGAGAAGCATGGTTAAAACTCAACACCCAACAGGGAACGAAGGTTTCCCTGTCTGGCTATCCACCTTTTATTCACATTGCTGAAAGTTGCATGTCAAAGACACTGACCTTGTGTGGAGACGGAAGCCCAGGCCGTGCCTAATGTGTCACACTTAAGCTTTCGGAACTGACTTGCATTTGCCCTGTGGTTATTCAAACTTAGAAATAAATGTGCAGGTTCTAAGGATAGACAATCTTGGCCTCGTCTTAACCCCATGTCGGTCGCCTGAATAATACAACATGAGCTGTATAATCACTTCGGCCCAGAAGTATTTCCTCCGGAGCAGCAGGGGCTGAAGTGGCAACAGAGGTACTAACTGTCTTCAGAGGCTTGAAAGGGTTTACAGGAAAACTTTTTGTCTAGTTCTCCCCTGAGAGCCAAACAAAGTGATTTAATAACCAGCAAGGTAAATTTAGACTAAACACAAACAGCGTGGACAGTAATTGCCATCGAATGCTGCAGTAAGTTTAATATAACTCTGCTATTCCTGCCAACAGTCTCCTTGGCGATTATTAAGAATAGACAAGGCAGGGCTGGCGAGATGGCTCAGCAGGTAAAGGTGCTTGCTGCTATGGTCGATGACTTGAGTTCAAGCCCCAGGTCTCACATGGTGGAGAGACAGAACTGACTGTTGCAAGCGCTCTCTGACCTCCATACATGTACCATGATACATGCACTCACACATGTGAACAGACACACACACAAGTAAAATCTGTAACTTAAAAAAAAGGTAAAAATAAGACGCAAGGCAAAGTATTCTTTTTTAGAGGTTTATTTATCTTTAGCTTGTAAGTATTTTGCCTGAATGTACACTTGCATGGTGTATGAGGAGGCCAGAAGAGGGCACCGAACCCCCTGAAATTGGAGGTACTAGAAGTTGTCAGCCACCATGTGGGTGCTATAAACCAAACTTAGGTATTCTGAGGAGCAGCAAGTGCGTTTAACTGCTGGGCCATCTCTCCAGCCCTGTGGTGCACAGTCTTAATCCCAGAACTTGGAAACAGGGAGATCAGGAGTTCAAGGATAGCCTTGGCTACATAGTGAGCTGGAACACATGAGACCCTGTCCTAAAGTAAATCTGGGGTTGGAGAGTTGATGGAGTGCTTTCCCAGCATGCACCAAAACCTAGTGTAGGTCCCCCGAACACCACAAAACTGTGCAGAGTTGCACACACCTATAATCTAGCACTTAAGAGGTAGAAACAGAAGTATGAGGAGTTTAAGGTTGTCTTTGGTTACATAGAGGTCAAGGCCAGCCTGGGCTATATAAGATCCTGTTCTAAAAATATCTAGTAGTAATAGACAAGACAGGAGCTGGAGAGATGGCTCAGTGGTTAAGAGCACTGACTACTCTTCCAGAGGTCCTGAGTTCAATACCTAGCACCCACATAGTGACTCACAACCATTTGTAATGGGATCCAATGCCATCTTCTGGTGTGTCTAAAGACAGCTACAATATATATTTTTTTAGACAGAGGCAGGAGGATTGATGCAAGTTGCAAATTCAAAGCCAGCCTATGCTATGGTGAGCTTACATCACAAAAAGGAGGATGGGCTGGAGAGATGATTCAGTTCCTTAAGTAACTGCTGTGCAAACTGCTGAGCTGAGTTTGGATCCACAGTATCCAAGTAAGAGCCAAGTATGGTTGTGAGTACCTGTAGTCCCAAAGCCGGGAGACGGAGACAGGCCGATTTCTGAGACTTGCTGGCCAGAGCCAATCTAGGCAAAAAGGTCAGTTTCAGAGTCAGGAAGAGACCCTGTCTCACAAAGTAGGGTGGTGTGAAGTGGGAATTTCCGGTTTTGTTGAAGACTCAGTTGTGCCATATGATGTTTTTCTGGAAACTGTCTTAGGAGAGGATGTTTCCCTGAAGCAGACACATGAGAGGATGTTTTGCTGAGAACAGACATGTGGTGTTTTTCTGGAATTTGCCTGGTGAAAGAGCATGTCATGTTTTTGCTGGAGCGGATGCTTGAGAGGACACGTGGTATTTGGAAAGAGCATAGGTATGACCCAGCAGACAGCAGAAGATGTTCTTGGTTCACTTTGCAACTCTTTGCTGGTTTTCGTTGGGCTTTGCTGATGATGCTCTGGCAATGGTTCGCCTTGTTCTCTTCACTGATCTTAGTTTGTTGTTACTTCGTAGAGAGAAAAGCACCAAAGAACTTGTGGTGGTATTCCGGCTGCTTCTATTCCGCCTGCTTCTTGCCTCTTCCACCTCTTGTTTCTTATGGATCAAGCTGCTGCCACTGATTCAAGTTTGGTGTTTGCTAGTGGACTGGACTGCTGACAATGAAGATTGGAATTGCACCCCCCCAAACTATTTCTAAATAAGTCTACAACCCCCATTTCTTATTAACATTTCTTTCCCCCTATCTCTGGTGGGTGGTGGGCTAGAAGGGAGGTTGAAGCCTTTAAGAACCCTGATTAAAGTAGGTTTTGAAAAACCTAAGCCTAATTGCCATAGATAGTTTAATTGTGTACTTGGCACGGCCTAGAATCACAGGAGAAGAGCCTCAGTGAGGGACTGTCTTCACTGGTTTAGCTGTGAGCATCTCTCTCTCTCTCTCTCTCTCTCTCTCTCTCTCTCTCTCTCTCTCTCTCTCTCTCTCCCTCCCTCCCTCCCTCCCTCCCCCCCTCTCTCTGTGTGTGTGTGTGTGTGTGTGTGTGTGTGTGTGTGTGTGTGTGTGTGTGTGTAGGGGTGGTGTTTTAAGTTAATTGATGTGAGAAGAGCCAATCCACTGTGGGTGGTTGGTTGTGAATTAATGGAGAAATCAGGCTGACTGGACAGCAGAGCAGCATACATGAATTCATTTCTCTTTGTTCTTGACTGTGGATGTGTCAATGTGGCTAACTGCTTGAAGTTTCCGCCTTACCTTCCCCACAATGATGCACAGTAGCCTGGGATTGTAAGCTAAAATAAAACCATTTGTTTCCGAAGATCCTTTTTGTTGGGGTATTTCATCACATCGATAGAAATGAAGTTAGGACAGGTAGAGAGCCATAGCTTTGAGAAGCCCAAAGTCAACTTCTATTCATGCATGAGTGGGTGACTACACACACAAGTACACATCTGCATACACATATGAGCATGCACACACAAAAGCATGATACAAGACTGTGTGACAGCTGAGACTAAGACCTGGGCAACCTGACATGGACTGGGTCTTGGGAGACGATCCACTGGCTTGCACATCCCTTACCTCAATATCCCGATTCAGTTGCTTCACAATGGCGGTTATGTTTCTGATATGCTCTTCCAAGAACAGCCTGGCTAAGCGGTCACCTCCTCCTTTATTCTGCATCTTCTGCAAACTGCTGACGATGTCATCTTTGATGCGGAAAGCATGCTCCACCAGTGCTGCTGTGGTTTTCTCATGACAGAGGATCCTGTCTTCCAGCTGCTCCACCAGACTCACAGAAGAGTAGGGTGCCATGGTCAGGGACTGGCTGTGTCGGGGCATGGTCCTCACTCGCCTGCAGGAGGGAGTCACATTGTTCAAAGATGCTGGGGAAAAGATAATCTTCCAAGCCAGATTTAAGACCCCCCCAAAGAAGGAAATACAAATGTTCTGCTAGCACAAGCTAAATGGGACACAAAGAAAAGTTTCTCACAAAAGAGTTTTCTTTGGGAGCTAGACAGGATTTTAAGGTGATTATGCCCATGGAATTACATGAGCTACTGGCAGGCTCTGTGATCCCCAAGAAGCAGGAGGCTGGCAGAATGGACACACCATGGCTCCCCCATATTAGCTGTGATAGCCAGATTAAGTTGACCCCTGCTTCCTTTTCCCTTCCCCTAAAGCACTGATTATGAGCTCCAATGCCTACAGGGACCAGGCAGAATCAGAAACGAAGGCCAAACACCACACAGGCTATAATCAGGAGGGCTGGGAACTCTGGAGAGCTACTATGTCCCCTGGGGTACCATGATATTGTTCACACATAAAAAGACCATCTGGAAATGATGTCTGGTTTTGTTGTTGTTTGGGTTTTTTGTTGTTTGCTGTCAAAATGATATTTCAAGATGAGCCAGGAAAATCAGATGTGGCTGTGAGGTCACCTCGCTCTTTAAATGATGGCTCATTTAGAAAGAACCTATAATGTGTGGACTATGTGATGTATTTTTGAGAGCAGTATTTCCCCACTGGCATCCAATAGCAACTTCTGATTTCAAAGAACTAATGGGAGCATTTGCCTCAAGATCCACAGTGATTTTACCAATGGCAGGAAGGTTCAAGTCTATTCCAGGGCCACTGTGAAATCTCTCCCTTTGAGGTCATGACGTGGTTGGTCTACAGGAGCCATGAAGGGGACCAATAGTGCTCTTCTTGCACTTAAATAAAATGACCCTTTACAATGCAATGGCCACAAGGCATCATCTATCATGCATGGCCTTCACACCCTCTAGCAACCTTCGTGAAATTGGTGGAAAGAAAAATTATACCTTAGATGCATATTTTCCAGATAGTATACCCTTCCTGGTTGACAAGAGAAGGAAGTACGGTGTCCTGTTGGGCCATTTTCTTTTTAATAATTCACATCTGTTGGAAAAAATACAATAAGTGCTAAATTATTGGACAGTTTATACTTAGAACTCAAAGGACCTCAAACTCTGCTTGTTTAAGCTACCAGGAGGCTGGTAAGTTGTGTGGAAACACTGATCAGCTGTAGCTGTGAGTGCTTTTTGACTTTACACATGAAATAAACAGCAAATGCTTCCCAAGAAGGGGAAATGAGCCTGGGAAACTGAAATGCTTCTGAAATGAGCTGATCCTTACCAGGCAGAGCAATGAGGGCCATCAAATGGAGGTTCCAGAAGTTTCCTCATTCTCCATCTGCATCTTGTGCTTGAAAACTATCCTGAGGTTAGAAACCACTCTTCACACATACTGTGCCCTACCAGTCACACCCCCAGTTCCAAAAGCAATTTCCTTAATAGATTTCAATTTTGTACATATCTCTGTAGAAATTTTCAATAAACCACCTTAGCCGATCTGATCTGGGTGAGCAATTAGCACATGCCTCTAAATGAATCTGAAATAGAAACAATGCTTGTTTCATGGAAGCTGATGTGGGGGAACCCATCTACCCACCAAGAGAATGGCATGGATATGCTTGATTAAAAACACTCCACTGTAAGACATAACCATTCATACCAAATCCTACATATGTAAGACATGACCATTCATACCAAATCCTACATATGCACGATACTTGGCTGTCGTAACTCATCAGAAAAGTGGAGTTTTAAAAAGATTTTTAGAACATGGGTCTCTCAAGCCTGTGGTTAATTGGCTTAAAACAATGAGTCCTGGTACCCACGAGCTGATTCTGTAATTAGTCCTATTCCCAACATGGATGGAGGAAGCATTTCTGACTGACACCATTGTTTTGGCATCAATTCTCCGGTGTTTTATTTTTAGACTTTCAAACTGTGAACATTTCACTTTCCCAGACAAAGAACTTTAAAATTTAAACAAATTACATTTAAAGAAAAAAGAAAAGTAACTCATGTCAAACAAGCTATGATGTTCAACCAGTCCTTAGGTGCCAAAGGTAAGAACTTCTACCATTTAGACAAAGTGGAATTAAGCCCATGTGGAGGTTTGGAATCAGAGAGCATTTACACCTTTAAGGTTATGTGACACTTTTGTGAGGTTTTCATTAATGGGACAGCCCATCTTAAAACTCATTGGGCCTCTGTTAGGAGCCATCTATGTATGTCTGGCATCCCCATCAGAACTTCGGGCAGTGATGAGATAATCGGTACAAACCAATGACTGAACGTAGACTTTCATCATCCCCTTCACCACTGATGCCACCCACATGCCTGAACTACAGAAATCTCAACCAGATGAACTTTGGTAAGGAAGAGAGGACACTCCCGACTATCAAACAGCCTCAATCCTTCCTATTATCTGTCACTGACTCCATGATATGACATGAGTTCATAACACACATCAACACATGCTTGGGGCCGGTGACCTTCCATGGATGCTTCAAAAATCTGTTCTGGGTGGTTTGCACCAGGATTCTTTGCTACAATCGTGCAAGGGATCTCTACAGTAGCTAAATAAGAGGCTGATAATCAATCACTAGATAAGTCCCGGAATTCCCAGGTGGTAGTTCCAGATCTTCCCATTGTCAGCTCCAGGGCACCTCCCTGACTCAGGCATCTCTCATTCATTAATTGATCAGATCTCTGACACAGTGGCTCTACAGCGTAATCAGACAGGTCAGGGTCATTCGTGTTATTCTGATTGTGTAATAATTCCCCGAGGTTTGCCTTTATTTTGGGAAGGTTCTTGGTTTTGTTTCTGTTTGTTTGTTTGTTTGTTTGCTGAGTTGAGGTTTCACTGGACTTGGAAGCAAATATCCTTAGCCATTGGGCTATCTGGTCAACCTTCTTAACGTCAGAGATTTTTTTGTTTTTGTTTTTAACTTCGGAGTTTTAAGGATCCTGAACATTTTCCATCCTTTCTATCACGACCCCAATGCTATGCCTGCATGTCTCCTGCTCACTCTGGGGAAAGTCATCCTAACTTGGCCTAGCACAGATGCCCAAGGTAGGAGACCTAAGAGCAAACTAAATCACCATCCTGCCCTGTGCCCAGGCCGGCAATTTCCTGTTCCCCCTTCCTATCTGACCCCACAGTCACTTTTCTCCACACATAGACTTGAACAGACTCGAGACTACTTTGGATTTTGTTTTATTGCCTTTTGTTTGTTTGTTTTTAGTTTTTGAAATTTTATTCTAATAGAGACCGTGGGCCATTTAATTATTTTTTATTGGATATTTTTTATTTACATTTCAAATGTTATTCCCTTTCCCAGTTTCCTTTCTATAAGCCCCCTATCCCATCCCCCTCCCCTTCTTTTATGAGGGAGTTCCCCCTCCCCACCCTGACATTCCCCTACACTGGGGGGTCCAGCCTTGGCAGGACCAAGGGCTTCTCCTCCCATTGGTGCCCAACAAGGCCATCCTCTGGTACATATGCAGCTGGAGCCATGGGTTTGTCCATGTATAGTCTTTGGATGGTGGTTTAGTCCCTGGGAGCTCTGGTTGTTTGGCATTGTTGTTCTTATGGGGTTGCAAGCCCCTTTAGCTCTTTCAATCCTTTCTCTAACTCCTCCAACGGGGACCCCATTCTCAGTTCAATGGTTTGCTGCTAGCATTCACCTCTGTACTTGTCACGCTCTGGCTGAGCCTCTCAGGAGACAGCTATATCAGGCTCCTGTCAGCATGCACTTCTTGGCTTCATCAATATTGCCTAGGTTTGGTGGCTGTATATATAATATTGGCTGGATCCCCAGGAGGGACAGGCTCTGAAGCCATTTTATTTTTTAAAGACAGCTTCAGGGTCAGCTTCATGTAGCACAAAGCAGCCTCAACTTCACTGTGTTTCATGCCCTTGAACTTCTGATCTCTTGCTTCTACCTCAGGGTGCTGACATTACAAATATTCACCACTACACCTGGTTTACACAGAGCACAGGAATCCAACTTGCAGTTTTGTTATTCTAGGCAATCATTTTGCCAACCGAGCTATACCACCAGTCCCAGTGTGAGACTACTTTTAAATGCTATGTCTGTCTTCTCTTATCTCTCACACCCCACTCTGCTTCCCCTGGACCAGATTGCTGGATTTGCCTCTGTGGTGTGAGTGAGCAGTATCTGGATAGGACCACTTTGGATGAGGTCTATGTAACTCAAGCAAGTCAAGATGCCTAACGGCCAAAGTCAACACGCCCAGCTTGACCAGACTGAGGAAAGACCACCACAAACAGCCATAGTTGCCCATGTTCCCAATGGGCCTCAGACAACAGGCTAGAACAAGGAATCAGGCCTGGCTCCTTCTTTGGTTAGTTTACCTGCCCCATCCCAAGATCAGAAGTTTGGAAACCAGGTGAGCCATTCTGGGAGAGAAATTAAAACTCCCAGCCCAGAATATTCAAGAACAGAGGTGGCATTGAGGCTTAGGTGGGGCGGGTTGTGGGGAGGGGAGGGGACTATACATGATCTGTGAGGCATGTGTGTCCTCACAACCAAGACACACAGCTTTACCTATACCTGGACAATGGCAGGTGCCATTAATCATACCTTGACACTGTCTAGACCCTACATCAACCCCAGAAGCTCAGAAATCGCCTTCCACCACCCTGGAAAGAGCAGAATAAAGGTTTGTTATGACAGTAACTTTGTTTGCTTCCTCGTTTGACATGGGCTCTCTCAATTTAGTCCAAGGTGGCAAATAATTTGCTATGGAGCCCAGGGTGGCCTCAAACCCTCAATCTCCCTGCGTGGCTGGGTGCTAGAATGACAGGTGTGCACCCCCTCGCCCTGTTCTACAGCACATTTTAGAAACAGTAGAAAAATAGCTGTCAAAATGTAACCAATAGCGATAAGCATATTTTTATTCTGTTCTCATTTTCGAAATACTTTAATAAGCATGTTATTTTCACAATTACAAAAATCTGAACTAGCACCTCTCAAATAAAACAATGAACCCACGAGCAGCAGCAAGTGTAGAAACTGCTCACCTTAGGCTGTAAAAAAAAAAAAAAAAAAAAAAAAACAACGGAGAAGCAAACCTCGTTCTGCGTTTAGAAGACAATGTGACTCAATTAGAACAGCATGCTGTCAGCTTTACCTTCTTGTTCTCCTCTGGGCACATTATGAGACTCGAGTCTGGTGTCGCTATCACAGTCGCAGCTGTGACTGTGGCCTGGATTGCCTGCCCATGGGGACCTGGGCATATGGCACAGACACAGCAGCTTGGAGGTGCCACCCACACCATTTTAAAAGCTCCCCCATCCCACTGGGGGTGATGGGCTTATAAGGTCGCAGGCAGGCATCTCCAGTGTCTCCTATTAATTGACTTTGAATCCACTGGGCAAAACTTGTTTTCTTTCCCTTGGTTCTCTTGCACTCACAGCGGGAATGCCAATGTGCCAGACAGGTGAGGGAGGATCTCTTTTTGATTCACAAAATTGAGTTTCAGAGGGCTAGGGAGATAGTTCAGTTGGTAGAACGTTTGCCAAGCATGCAGAAGCTCTGGATCCCACCCCAAGCACAACAAAACCCAGTGTGGTAGGCCACTCTTACAAGCCTAGCACCGGGGTGAAGGAAAGGAAATCAGGAATTTTAGGTCATCCCTGACTACACAGTGAGTTCAAAGCCAACCTAAGGGACAAAGACCCAATCTCAAATAAAGGGGCAGGGATCTTGAGAGAAGGCACAGCAGTGAAAAACATTCGTTGCCCTTGTAGAAGGCCTGGTTTCAGTTCCCAGCATCTACATAGTACTTAAAACCATCCATAACTCCAGTTCCTGAGAATCCGATCCCCTTTGATTAACCAGGTCATGAATGTAGTGGGCAAACATACACACAGGCAGGTCGGACATCATAGACATAGAGTGAAAACTTTAAATCTACAATAAATATTTAGGATGCTTAAAAACGTTTCCTGGCCTCGCAAGCAACAGTGAGTTGCCTCTGTCAGGTCAGGTGGATTCACAAACAAACCCCCAGAGTGCAAGAAACAGTTGGTGGTTGCTTCGTTAGCCCACTCATCAGTGTTTTGAGGAGAATCCCGGCAAAAAAAAATATATAAATAGGTCGGCTTTGTTTTCATCTATTAATAACAGCTATTTTGAAATGCAATTTGAGTCTCTATTATTTATTTGAACTGTTTGTAGATAGTGTCTTCCCAACTGAGGGGCTTTAGGGCAGCAGGGCCTGCATCCTATAGGAGTCGGTAACTCTTAGGAGGCCGGCTTTGTGCCTCTTCACAGACGCTCATAAATACAGGTTCATCTGCTGTTTTATTTCTTTAAGGAGGAAAAGCCAGTCCTTTTAACCACTGAAGTGTTTGTGGTGATCTGAATAGGAATACCCCCATAGGCTCATTTGCTTGCCTGCTTAGTCACCAAAGAGTGGCCCTGTTTGAGAAGGATTAGGAGGTGTGGCCTTATCCGAAGACATTTCACGGGGGTGGGGCCTTTGAAGTTTTATTATTTGTTTTTATGATTTACTTCTTTCTATTTTACGTGCATTGATGTTTTGCCTATGTGGATGAGAGTGTTAGATCCCCCTGGAACTGGAGCTATAGACAGGTTTGAAGGTCATATAAGTGTTGGGAATTGAACCTGAGTGCTCTGGAAGAACAGCCAGTGCTCTTAACCCCTGAGCTACATCTCAAGCCCCAGCCCTCGCTCGAAGTTTTAAAAGGCAAGCCAAACCTAGTTTCTCTCTCTCTCTCTCTCTCTCTCTCTCTCTCTCTCTCTCTCTCTCTCTCTCTCTGGCTACAGAGCAGAATGTAGCTCTCAGCTGCTTCCCCAGCACCACATCGTGCTTCCTGCCTCTATGATAATGGAGTAAGGCGATGAAACTGCAAACCAGCCCTCGGATAAACGTTATCCTTTATAAGAGTTGTCTTGGTCATGGTGTCTCTTCTCGGCCATGGAGCCGTGACTAAGACAGTGCTCTACCCAAGTGGCCCATCAGTGGCTGACTCAAGATGCTCCTCCAGCTTGAGTGTGGCAGCAGCCTTCAGGTCACCTTGCAGGGAACCCATGTGCTTTTTTTTTTTAATTCTTTTTTCTTTTTTTCGGAGCTGGGGACTTAACCCAGGGCCTTGTGCTTGCTAGGCAAGCGCTCTACCACTAAGCTAAACCCCCAACCCCGAACCCATGCGCTCTTGCGAATGTGCGGCCACACCCGAGAAATGTCTTGCTATTACTTCTTCAACAGCTATATTTGGTGGCTTTTCTTTCGAGCATTAGCGAAGACACATTACCAAATGTTAAGGAGGGAGTCTGCCAAGCGCAACAGCTAGAGCTGAAGAAATATTATTAAAGTTGGGTATAAACTCTACCTACACCCGCTCTGCGGCAGGGTTCACCCACGGGCGGGGAAGGCACGATTTCTGGTTCTCGTGCAGGCTGAAAGCTGGGTGTGCATTCGGGCTTCTACCCTGCCTGACTTTCTAACTGAAAAGCTAAGGGTATGGGTTTGAAAGAAACCCCCAACCTCCAGCCTCATCCCCTTGTCTGGGCACTCAGAGGACACCACTGCCCTTGTCCGGCTGCCCAGGGAATCTCCTTCCCAGAGATCCCCCTATCTGAAGTGACCACAGCTCAGCACAGCACATTAATACTCTTAACTATTTAGAGAGTGCAGGGGAGGACTCTTGAGCCCTTCCAGGGATTAATTAAAAAAAACAGGGGGAAAAGCAATATGAAATAAACAGGAAAACAAGCTCAAGGCACCAGGGGTTTCTGAAAAACATCTTCCCAGTTAAACAATTTTAAGAATTCCATCATTTGAAACGCAGCCCCCACACATTCTCTCCCACACAAACACACTCTTTATTAAGCCGCATTCAAGCCGCAGGATCTCTGCTTTCCTTGCCCTCCTACAGCAGCTTCATCCACAGAGGGTGTCATCACCACAAGCCAGCGAGGGCTGGGAGCTGGTCACCACTCAGCAGGGAAGACCTCCCCACACCCAGAGGGAGGATCCTTAGAGACCCAGCCACCTCCTATGCACACCACCCTAGAAGCGAGGTGTTGTTGCTTCAGGAGACACCCAAGCCTTCATTCAAGCGATCTGATGCTTCTTTTTTTTTTTTTTTTTTTTTGGTTCTTTTTTTTCGGAGCTGGGGACCGAACCCAGGGCCTTGTGCTTCCTAGGCAAGTGCTCTACCACTGAGCTAAATCCCCAACCCCGATCTGATGCTTCTTAAGCAACGCATTCTCAGTCACTTTCCTGGTGTAACAGAAAGAGATAACTATATATTGCTAGATTTTTCTTTTTTTGAAAATCACGTCACTAGTAACTACATCTCTAACAGGCCAAGGGGGCTGTGAGAGGAGGGACCAGTAGCTCAGTGGTAGGCTGCTTCCCAAGCATGCATGAAGCTCTGGGTTCACATTTCGGAAAACAAAGTAAAGTAAGATAAGATCTCTTGGTCAACCACTGAGCTATGGAAAAGAAACAACAAAAATTGCCCAACAGTAAAAAGCAAACAGGTCTCCCCTTTCTCCAAACCTCATCTGGGGTTATATTAGAGAGTCGTGAAGAGCTTGGGAACGCAGGAAGGGAGATGGGGGAGTGCCTACACAAAGCCAAGTCGGCTTAGTCAGAGACGCTTCCTTCGGTAGTCAGTGGTGAACGCAGACACTCCTAACTGGTCAAAGCACTGAGAATAAATGACTGGCAAATACACAGTTGTAAAAGGGACATCTTGGTATCATACCCCCAAGACCCAGGCGCCATCACCCAGAAGTGGTGAGAATGCATGCTGGATAAAGTGGGCAGGGGTGTGGAGTGCCCACTTCTGGGCATGATAGGTCCGTTGCCTCCACAGCAACTGTGGGTGCCCTCACAAGGTCAGAACCTTCAACATCCTCTCCTAGGAGGGATGCACTCAGGAGGTCCTGATCCTGTCTGAGGATCATTGCTGGGGGAAGAAGATTCCTAGTAAGGTACCCATGCCACACACATACATGCTTACATGGACACACATACATGTACATACACACATGTATAAACACACACACACATACACACATGCACACACACACACAAGAAAAGAGTGAGAGTCATGAAAGCAGAGGCGGGCTTCACTAGAAGAGGGAAAAATCAGCGGGGGTTGGGGAGATAGCATGATGGCAGAGAGGAATATGATCGAAATATATTATGTACATATCTAAAAATGTCATAATAAACATAATAAAAATGTCATAAAATTTTAGTGTATAATTATTATGCTATCAAAACATTTAAAAAGGAAGTCATGGAAAAGGGGCCCCACTTCTTTGCCTCCTGTCCACCATTGTATGACTCACTCTGACTTGATGGACAGAACCCTCAAGATTTCTCTTGAGCCTCAGGAAGCCCCGATGGAGGCTTGATGGTCCCAAGCCTCGTGGTCCTGGACCCGGCTAGAGTCTAAATCTGGGATCTGGCAGAGATAGATATCATGGGCATCAGCACCCTTCTTGGTCAGTGTGGAAGATTTGCTCTGGCTGCTCAGAGCCCTAGCTCTCTATAGGACAAGCCTGTGGCAGCATTCTCTCAGTGGCTGAACCACCTCTGGTGCTGTCTGAACACAGACTTTCCCACTTTTCTACACCAGCCATGCCAGTGAGTTTAACATTTCATTAAATTTCACTGACTTCCCCAAAGAAAAGGGAGACCCCACCCAAGAAATCAAAAGCTAAAACCATTCGTGTAGAGAACGGAAGAAGTCCAAGTTATTCACAGAAGGAACCAGCTAGCAGTCAGAGAGAGGGAAGGAAGGAGAAGAGATGGATGATGACTGAGAGGAAGATGGTGGGAGACAAAGCTGAGATGGGGTGGGAGAGCAGGCGACGGAGGAACAGGTGTCTCGGGCTCCATGGAGGAAACGGGGGAAGAATTCCTTCTCACCTCCAGCTGCTCATTTGGGGTGTGAAGAACCACACGGGCCATTTTTAATATGCTGTTAAGTTTCTCTACTCATCTTTACCCAACCATACGTGCTCGTTTTCATCAGGGGAAAACATCTATTTCACCCACAGCGTGGAGATACCTTGCCAGGCCCGAGGAAGGTGTCAGTTGGTGGAAGGCTTGCCTCCATGAACAAAGGCCTGGACTCCACCCCCCGAATCAGAAAAGTAGATGTGGTGATATACAACTGTGACTAGCAGGCTGGCGGTGGAGGATGGAGGATGGGAAGGTGAAGGGCATCCTTAGCTACATATGAATTTGGAGCCAGCCTGGGCTACAAAAGAGAGACAGGAGATCCACAGGGAAAGCTCATTAGCTGGATCAGCTGATCAGTAAACTCTGAGTTCAGTTCACAGGCTGCCTCAGCATGTAAGAGCCAACAGGAAAGACACCAGTATCAAGTTTTGGCCTCCACAGGCATGAGCCCACACACCTACACACATGCATTTACATCACACATGGAAAAGGAGGGAAGGGAGTGGTGGGGGGAAGGGGGTGAAATTGGTTCCAGGCAATCCACAGTCTATCACTTGGCCAAAAGATCCTACCTAAGGCAAACCCCACCCGACCCTTGGGATAAAACAAAGGTCCCACATCCACCAGCCATTCCAAAGACCTCCTCAGTAATTCTGAGAACTTGCTTGCTTAATGGCTGAAGCAATCCTGCAGTGTGGGGCAGGGAAGGGGCTCAGTGGTTAAAGCCCTGCTCTCCCAAGAGTGAAGACCTAAGTTCAGATCCCCAGAACCTATATAAATGCCAGACCACCTATCATGCCTGCCTCAGAAGTAGAGATGGTATACCGACAGCAACCTGCTAGCCTTATCAGCAAGCTCTGAGTTCAATTGAGAGAGCCTTCTCCAATGAGTAAGGTGGAAGAAGAACAATTAAAAATGAGTCCACATACAGACATGGACATAAACACAAACACACACACACACACACACACACACACACACACAGAGAGAGAGAGAGAGAGAGAGAGAGAGGTATATATACATGTACACACATACACTCATGCAAATATGCATATATGCACACCACACACACATACACACATGAGAAAAAGGAAGACATATCTTAGTCTAATTAGCAAATATTCACTGAGCTTCCACAGTGCTGAACAGGATGGAGTGCCCCCATCCCCACCCCGACCCTACAGGATGTTCTATTCAACAAGAAGTAATGCTTGCAAGCCTCCAACAAGAATGAAGGAGCTGGGAAATACCACAGGAGTAGCAGGAGCCAGGCTAAGCCACCAGGCAGATGGGAGGGCAGTTGTGAACCAGGCTATGAGGAACAGGCATTTGAGCTGGGTATTCCAGGGTAGTTGATCTGAGGCAATCTGAGGGAAGTCAGGAGAGGGCAGTGTGGAGGAAATGGTCACTAGCAGCCAAGAGCAAGCACAAGGGGACATACACACTTGCTGGAAAGCAGTTGGTGTGAGGAGGGGAGAATCACTGAAGTCACATCCTACACAGACCTCTGCAGGAGGAAAGACATGGGATCAGAAGGATGGGACTAAGTAAGGGAGGTTTTGACAGAAACACCTCCACACAGGACAGAAAGTCACCCATGGGATTGTGACAAGGAACAGAGTCAACACAGCCTTGGCGTTCAAGAGCTGACTCCAGATGGGGATGAGAGCAGGAACCAGCAGGAAACTGTGTCCCCACTCAGCACAGCAACAAGCCCAAAGGACAGCCTGCAGCACACCCAGACTGGACCCTTCCCAAGTGTCAAGGTCATAAAAGACAAAACAACTGGGGGAAGTGGCCCAGTATTAAAGAAGCCAAAAGAGACGCATCACTGAGCCTGAGGCAGGACAACCAAAAGTTCCACATCAATCTTAATGGACCCGGTCAGAAGGGAGGAAGGGAGGAATGGGATGGGCAGGGATTAGCTAAAGTCACCAGTCCTAAACAGAGGAGCCTGGCATGGTGGCTCACTCCGGGGATCCCAGGATGGAGGAAGCCAAGGCAGGAGGGATGCCCTGTGTTTTGAGAGCAGCCTGGAATGAGCTCTTTTCTAAACAGGGGAGGGGCAGGTAAAGGCGCTTGCTGCCAAGCCTTGACTTGCCAAGACTTGAGTTTGATCCTTGGACCCTACATGGCGGAAACAGAAGTGACCTGCATTCAACCAGAGGGAAATCGTGCCCGGTACAGGATATCTAACTAACTATCCAGGGCCAGTGAAGTCAAGGATCTTAGAAGAGAACCTACAACTTCCACTTTACAAAGCCAGCATAATTCCCAGCTACATTCTAAAGATGTCTCCTGATTCTCCCAGACACATGTGGTCCTCGTCCCTCATCGAGAAAAGGAAACTTTGAAAAAGATGAAGATCATCCCAAAAAACCAATCAAGACACAGACTTGTGGAGCCCAGTCCCAACAGACACATTTACAACGTAACCTCAGGGAATGTTGTGGAAGAGGGGCCGGGAAGAGGGGCCGGGAAGATTAGAAAAGTCAGAACTTCAGGGAGGGTCGGTTGCCATGGGATTGTGTCCCCCAGGAATGTCAGAAGCTGCACCCAGAACATCTCAGCAACATGACTGCACAAATGTTAAAGTGGATGGGGGAAGCCCATGAGGTCTCAGATCTACAGAAAAGAACTACAGGTAACCAAGGAACACTGAGAGTGGGAGAGATGGTTTGCCCCAGGGAAGAGCACATCAGCTGGCCATCCAATACCAAGTGGTCAGCTCTGAAAACAAACATTCATACAAGTAACTCTATATCGACTGAGGGGGTTGTATTCAGGACACACACACACACACACACACACACACACACACCTAAATGGATTGTTTTAAACCCTAGATTGGATCCTGACCCCTAAATCAGAGCCTTTTAAAAACAGCTTCCTCTTCTTCTGTATGACGTACTATTAGGACATCTGGATAAATCTGTAGAGTACACCACGGATTCAAACTTAATTTCCTGATTTTGACAACTGCTGTAATTTTTTTAATGTCCGTTTAAAAGAAGGAAATACATACTTGCTTATTTGGGGCAGTACAGGTACATTGCCTCCCTGTTGCTCTGACATGGTACAGGAGAAATTGCGAGCGAAGCGTGTGTGTGCACACCCATCCACAAATAGGTGCAAAGAGTGGGAGAAAGTGCCAGAAAGATAAAACAAGTGTGGATGGAAGCTAATATTTACAGAATGTGGCTGAAAGAGAGATCAGAACTGTTCAGCTTATTGTCGGAGCATTTCCATAAATCTGAATCAGTTTAAGATTTAAAAAAAAATTTAAAGGGGAAGAAAATAGTTAGGAAAGGCAGAGTGATAAAATAACCATGTCAGGGCCCTGAGCAAGGCAGAGGAGGGAAAGCACAGGGCTAGCCAGAGCTCTTGTCTCAGCTCTGCCTCCAGTTATCCTGCGCCCGCCAATCTCTCCATCCACAAAGCAAGAACAAGAAGTGTTGGCCTCACAGAGATGGAGAGAACATGGGCTCCGTGGGAGGCGTGTGACCGTGACTCTGAGTTGACCCTGAAGCTAGGAAGGAGAAAAGAAAAGGCCAGGAGGGGAAGAGAGAGGGGAAAAACCAACTTCAGAATCCCCACAGCAAGAAAGGCACCAAGCCGGGCATGAAGGCAGGAATAAAGAGAGGCACAGGAGGGCAACAGGGCATCGATTAAGGAGAAGGGCAGTGGAAAGCCTCAGTTCTGCAGCCAAGACCCTCCAGGGGCCCTGTGAGGAGGCAGTTTCCACAGAGAGATAAAGGAGGAGTTCAGTCAAAGGAGAAAACTCACTCAGCTCAACAGAACAGCTGCTCCTGCTTTAACACAGCCTCTGCCCTCCCCACACAACAGTCAATGGCTCCCCGTGGCTATTTCAATTGAGTTTAAGTTCATTTAAAATCCACATAAAATGGAAACTCATTTCAAGCCAGGTGTGGGAGCACATTCCTATAATCTCAGCCCTTAAGAGGCTGAGGCAGGATTGTGAGTTCAAGTACAGCCCAGACTGAACAGCAAGACTCTGTCTCAAAAATAATAAAAATTCAGCTCCTTGGTCACACTAGTTATATTCTGTGAGCTCCTTAACCACACATTCGTTAAGTACCATGACTCCCTTCACTCAAGAAAGTTCTAGTGAACAGAATGGAAACTCCAGCACCATTTCTTACAGGAAAGATGACTTCACTGTATGGCAGAATGAGGGCGGGGGGCAGAGGAAAGAGGAAGCAAAGAAAGGCAAAAGGACAAACTGACAAACGAATGTGTCCCCAATCCAGGGCATGCAGGACCAGAGTGAGGGGATGAGATCGTAGAATGGGTTTAGGCTGGACTTTGGACAGACACAGAGACATTCCTGAATTCCAGACCAAAACAATAAGGTCACGGGGAGATAGAGAGGGAAATACTTGGAGACTCACAGGAGGGCACAGCTGGATTTACAGAGGTGGAGGGCAATATGGAGAATGTGGGTGCCTGGCATCTTACCCATCAAAGGCCACTTTCTGAAAGGGAACCTGGAACTTAAGGGACAGAAAGCCATGGAACAGAGCAAAGTGGATGCAGGCAGTTAGTGAAGAATACAATTCTCTTGTTTCAGAGAAAGCAATCCTTCACGAAATTAGAGCCAGCATCGATTTAGAACAGAGCCAGTCCAAAGGTCCTTGTGACTTTCTCGTGGATGACTTGGCAGGCGAGGAGAAAAAAATTAACAATGAGGGTGGTTTTGGGATTAGAGACTGGAATCTAAGAAGTCCAAGTCTGCACACAGTGGCACACACCTTTAAGCTAAACACTCTAGAGGCAGAAGCAGCCAGATCTCTGGATATGGGGATAGCCTGGTCTACATAGTAAGACCCTGACTCAAAAAAAAAATAAATGTCAAAACCTGTCAAGATCAAAGATTGTGTTTTACGTGTGCTGATGGGAGATGTGGAGCTCTGAAGACGGGCTGAAGAATTACCATGACTCGGATGAAGAAGTTGGAGTGATGGTTAAAGCTGGGCACAGTCAGTGGAAAGATTCAGTGAAGTGGGAAGCCTCTTAAAGGTCAATTTTAGGGGTTGAAAGAAAATGCAGGTGGAGCCACAGGAGTCAAGGCAGACCCACAAGGATCAAGGCGGAGCCATGGGGGTCAAAGGCGGAGCCAGAGGGGTCAACTCAGAGTCTCAGCATAAACCCAACATCACCAGCAAAGCTAGCAGAGCAGAGAGGGGAGCCAGCTGCTTCGGGTTTATGACTTTTTCCAAGCCTCAGGTGAAGTGGTGATTTCCCATCTGAGTGAGCAACGTTCACCAGACAGGCTGTTTTCTCTCCCCCACACCCCCACCTTTTATAGGCAAACAAAAATGAAAAAAAAAAAGACTTTTCTGTTTAAGTGTGTGTGTGTGTGTGTGTGTGTGTGTGTGTGTGTGTGTGTGTGTGTGTGTTGTTCTGGCACATACCTGTAAGTCAGAGGGCCACTTAGAAGGGCCGGTTCTGTCCGTGTGCTGTGCTTAGGTTCTGAACCTGGGGCTCAGGCTGTCCGTCTTAGTGACAGGTGCCTTTACCTGCGGAGCCATTTTGCTAACTAAGCCTCGTTTTTTTATAGAAAGGGTTTTGTTTGTTGTTTGATTTTGGTTTTTTAAGGTCCTTTACCACCCTAATGATTCTATTTTGATATTTGAGAGAATTTAAAAAGGCCCGGACTTTTTCAAAATGTGCAGAGCAGTTCTGAAGGGCCACCAGGTTTGGCAAATACCAAACCAAGGCTGCCAGAAAGACGGCATTGAGAAGGCAGTACCACGCTCTCAGGGCTGATACCTTGGAGGTGGCACTAAGGAACAAGGCCAAGGTCATCCTGGCTCTGGTGAAAGCATCCCCCTCACAAAGGGGTGCTCAGTGCTCACACTCTGACAGAGGGGAGAAGGGGAGATGGGCTCAGAGACAGGAAAATGAAAATACAGGAGTGGGCTGCAGGATACACAAAAGGAGACACTGAGGGGTTAGCCAGCCAGCACAGGCGGGAGAATGAGTCCTTTACCAACAAAAGCTCTAAGGAGGACTTGTGGCCCGTTAAAGGGTTGTGGGCTCATTGGCAGAATTCTTGGGCAACGAGGACTTTTGTATCTGGATGCTAATCAGATTTCTAATATGTAAACCATTAAAGATTGCTAAGCCCTCAGGTACACAAGCTTACTGACAGCTTACTAACTGAACACTTGGCTTCCTCGATCCTGTAGGATCACTCTGCCTTTCCTAAGGAGCTGAATTTTTACACAGAGAAAGTCAGATTCCCAGGAATAGTGTCCTTGAAACACAAAGTCAGAGTCACTTCAGCTGTCCTGTGGTAGGGACCATAGGTACCTGTTGTGCCCCCTTGGTGGAAAGGGAAGATTATGGATGGAAAATGGCCTCTGTGTCATTTTTAGTACCAGCCAGTGCTAAAATTAGAAAAACTACCATAGCCTGTAAGTCACCTCTACACACCTACACACACACACACACACACACACACACACACACGCCAAGGCAGATAGGATGTGCATTTCTTAATAAGGAACGTATTTACTCTCAGAAGCCTAATTTGTTAATTTTTTATTACATTTATTCGTTCTGCTTCTGTGCCTTGTGTGGGTGTGGAGGTCAGAGAACCACTTGTGGGGGTTGGATGGTTCTCTCCTTTCACGGTGTGGATTCCATAGATCAGACTTGGGTCCTCAAGTTTGGTGGCAAGAACCTTTACCCACACTGAGCCATCTTGCCAGCCCCCAGTCCCAAATCTTCAAAGAACAAATGCAAATCTCTAGTTCTAAGAGAACCTTTGTAGATCCAAACCAGTCCAGCATTATTTCTGTGAAATAACCTCTAACAACAGCATACAGACTTTAAGCTGAGTGCACGCATGCGCGACACACACACACACACACACACACACACACACACACACACACAGAGCTTCTGCACATTGAAGAAATGACTCACTTAATTTGCCACTGCCTGCCACTACTGGGTTTTGATTTTACCTGTTCAGACACAAAGTTTCCTATCAGATCAACTACAGGAAAGAAGTATTCAGTAGCTTGAGCCCTGACTGGGTTCAGGACTTAAGGGCACCGAAGGGATTTTTAATCCAACCATTTTAATGAGCCTTTCTGGCCAGACTGTTCCGTCCATAAAATGGTAACATTTCTTGCCACTTTCGGAGCCAGCTCGTTGGAAACCCCTTGCGGAATAAACATGGTTACGTATGGCATACCCAAAGGAGCCCTTCCTCAGCTTGTAGTACCAGCAAAACAGCCTTGTGCTGCAACTGGAAAGAACCAGAGTCCTTCCTTTCAAAGGATGAAGACCAGTGAACCCGCGGGAGCAATGTGGCTAACCCACCCAAGGTCACTCAGCTCCAACTGGGGATGATAGACTTGCCCCTAGTCCTGGCAAACTCTGCATACCCTTGGCTCTCCTCAAACAGTCCCTTGGGGGCCTCTCCTGTCTGCTAGCTTGCAGCCCCCGCGAAGATGCAATACCACTTGCGCTCTGCGCCTAACTTCAGCCCTGCGCATCAGCATGCAGTTAACCCTTTCGCGTCCAGAGTGTCACACGGGGCACGCACGGCTTCACCCCTCACCCCCTCTTCCCAGCACTATCCCATGCTTATCCATGGAGTGGTTGCTCCAAGGTCACATCGACAGTCCCTGCGGGAGCACCCGCTGCTTGTGTCCAGAGGATGCCCAGAGGCGCGGGGAAGGGAGACACCTCTGAAGACTCACCCGCGCGCGGATCTGGCGCGCCGCGGCTGCCCATGTCGTCGCCGGCGCTCTGGGTGCGGTGGCCGCGAGCGCGGGGCTATGCGGGGCGAACCCGGCTGCGGGCCCGCGCTCCAAACAGCGCGCGCGCGGCCCGGCCCGGGGTTCGCGGCTCCCCCACCCGGGAAGGGCGCGAGCCGCCGCGCGCCTCCCAGAGCCGCTTCCGGGCGCGTTGCCTGGACGCGGTTGCCGTGGCAGCCCGAGCTGGAGGCTTTCCCCGCGCGCCGGCGCCCAGCCCGCCGGCGCCCCTCCTCCCGCCGCGTTCCCACACTCAAAATAGCCTTTCTGCGACGCCGCGGGTCCCCACCCAGTTCGCTGCAGGGAGTCGGCGGGCGGGGACTTGCTTACAAGAACCTCAGTCCCGTCTTTGGGCAGAGGTAGGTGTAGGGAAGGGTGCTTGAATGAGAGCCCAGCCTTCCAGGTCGCAATGTCATCAGTCATTTTCCCCGGGAATCCTAGCATCCCTTCTGTACCAAGCCTGATTCCCATAAAAATAGTTAAATGTTTTTCCCACCTCAAACTGGGGAGAAGTTATGGGTTGAGACCACAGTCCTGGGAAACAGCTCCTTCTAGCGCCCCACCTGCACAGGTGATGGACCCCTCCAGGCGACAAGTGTATATGAGGGAATCACCGAGCCTCGTGCACATCTGCCCAAGAGACAGCACCCCTGGGAAAATGCTACACCGATTTTCCTCTCAGCCCTTCTCCTACCTTCTGTCTCCCAGAGAGTTCCAGCTTTGCCCTCCTTCCCATCGGTGCTGGGTTCTCTCAGCAGGAATCACTCACAATTTTGCTTCCTCTCGGTAGGTGGGGTTTAAGCAGAGTGGAGGATCCCACCTTTGCTTGCCTCACTGTGTCTGGTTCATAGCTCTTACGTAGAGGCATGGGCTTACCCGGGGCAGGTGCTCCTGTCTAGCGGCACTCCTCTGCCCCCCCCCCGCCCAATTCGAGGGAAGCTGGGAGGAAAGCAGGCTGTGCAGCCACTTGGAAAGGTCTGGTCTTGGAATCCTCGATCCTGTAGTTATTTATGTGTCGTCATGGGCGTTCTGCAATTTACTCGCCTGCAAAGTAATAACTCCCCAACACACACACACACACACACACACACACACACACACACACACACAGAGAGAGAGAGAGAGAGAGAGAGAGAGAGAGAGAGAGAGAGCGCTAATGAATATAGCACTCACTCAGCTAACAGTATTTATTGAATGTCTGCCAAGTGCTAGAAACTGTCTTAGCGCTAAGGTGAAATGGAGAAGATGAAGGTGGAGAAGGCACGGACTCTGCCCCTCTCCCGGCCATTGCAGCCTAACACACATTAATCAGAGAGTTAGATGCACATAAAAAATGGTGGTGACCAAGAGGTCATGGCCTTAAGTCCTGTCTCATGGAGATCCAACCTTTAGTGTTCCTTTAGTGTGACAGCTTCTCTTTCTGTATCACCTGGTGCACAGTCTGTAAACACAGATAGGATTCAATCCTGTGGCTCTCTGGGAATTTCCACCATTTAAGATACATTTGAGGGGGTGAGGAGATGGCTCAGCGATAGACAGAGCGTTTGCCTTGCAAGTGTGAGGACCTGAGTTCCATCCTCAGAGATTATGTGGAGATATATATATATATATATATATATATATATATATATATATATATATATGGAATCAAGGACCTATATATATTTATACATACATACATACATATATACATATATATATATATATATAGAGAGAGAGAGAGAGAGAGAGAGAGAGAGAGAGAGAGAAGAGAGAGAACTCTAAACAAACATATTTTTCTAAGCCAGACATGGGGATTTGGTGTTCACTTGTAACTGCAGAGCTGAGAAAAGCAGAAACAGGCAGACAGATCAGGACTCACTGGTCATGCAGCCTAGCCTTCTTGATGAGTTCTAAGTCTGTGTTAAAAAGGTGGACCATGCCTAAAGAATGATATTTGAGGTTGTCCTCTGACCTCACACACACACACACACACACACACACACACACACACACACACACACAAACACAGACACACACACACAGAGAGAGAGAGAGAGAGAGAGAGAGAGAGAGAGAGAGAGGAATGAAGCATATTTCTTGCCACAGTGTCTGGAAAAACACAGCTGTCACCATAAAGTGCCAGCACTCATCACCGTGAGGCCAGAGACAGGCCTAGGCTTCCTACCCGTTCCCACAGGCTGCCTTCCAGTGTAGGGTGTGCCTGTCACAGCGCCAGGCAGCCTGCTCCTGTCCATTTTGTTTCCTTTTCCCTCCTTCCCCCTTCGCTCCCTCCCTATCCTGCTTTATTCTGCCACACGCCTAGTAGTCAGGGACTTAAGGTCCTAAGAAGGGGACAGAGGAGAGTTGTCACTACTGATGGCCTTCAAAGCATAACTTTATTTACCATAAACCCTCCTCACACTCTGGAGTGAGGAAGACTACCTGGGAGTCGAGGGGTTTTGCTATAAGCATGCACACACCCTATTTAATTTCTTTTTTAAACAATCATGCTGATTGACAGAAGATACCACATTTTTTTATTGGATATTTTTATTTACATTTCAAATGTTGTTCCCTTTCCTGGTTTCCCATCCATAAGCTCCCTATCCTATCCCTCTCCCCTTCTTCTATGAGGGTGTTGCCCCTCCCCAACCACCCTCCCTTCCCACCTCCCAACCCTGACATTCCCCTACACTGGGGGATCTAGCCTTGGCAGGACCAAGGGCTTCTCCTCCCATTGGTGCCCAACAAGGCCATCCTCTGCTACATATGCAGCTGGAGCCATAGGTCTGTCCATGTGTACTCTGTGGGTAGTGGTTTAGTCCCTGGGAGCTCTGGTTGGTTGGCATGGTTGTTCTTGTGAAGTTGCAAGCCCCTTCAGCTCCTTCAATCCTTTCTCTAACTCCTCCAACAGGGACCCTGTTCTCAGTTCAATGGTTTGCTGCTAGCACTCACCTCTGTATTTGTCATGCTCTGGCTGAGCCTCTCAGGAGACAGCTATATCAGGCTCCTGTCAGCATGCACTTCTTGGCTTCATCAATATTGTCTAGTTTTGGTGGCTATATATATATATATGGGCTGGATTCTCAGGTGGGGCAGGCTCTGAATGGCCATTCCTTCAGTCTCTGCTCCAAACTTTGTCTCCATATCTCCTCCTATGAATATTTCTGTTTCCCCCTTTAAGAAGGACTGAAGCATTTGCACTTTGGTCATCCTTCTTGAGCTTCATGTGGTCTGTGGATTGTGTCTTGGGTATTCCAAGCTTTTGGGCTAATATCCACTTATCAGTGAGTGCATACCATGTGTGTTTTTCTGTGTTTGGGTTACCTCATTCAGGATGATATTTTCTAGTTCCATCAATTTGCCTATGAATTTCATGAAGTCATTGTTTTTGATAGCTGATTAGTACTCCATTGTGTAGATGTACTGCATTTCTGTATCCATTCCTCTGTTGAGGGGCATCTGGGATCTTTCCAGCTTCTGGCTATTATAAATAAGGCTGCTATGAACTATAGTGGAGCATGAAGACAACAAGTTTTTAAAGGTTCCTTTGCAAGGCCTGGTGGCTCACACCTGTAAATCTAGCAGTCAGGAGGCTGAGGTAGGAGGCCTGGACTCCACTGTGGTTCCCAGATGAGCCTGGGTTACAGAGGGGACTTTGTCTTAAAGAAAACAAAAAGTAAAAACAATTCACTTAATTTTTTTAAAAAACCGTGATATTAGTTCTAAAATTTCCAAACAGTAACAAATCAGGCCCATGACTTCCTGCTTCTACCCCCTCCCCCTTTTTTTAAAATCTGTTTTTAATCCTAACTTAAGCTCACTCTACCCTCTGCCTACCCCTTTACACATCTGTAAGTTAAATTGTAATCATGTACTCAATGTTGCAGAATTGTTGTAACTCATTATAAGAAATGGATTTTTTTCTTGCATTACTTTAATTACCAAACCATGGAGTTACCACAAATTATTATATGCTAGCAGAGTTTATTACTAAAAACATTTTTTTTCAAGGAAAGAAAACCCGACTTGACTTGCCTTGACTACAACTATAAAACTAAAACTGGTTTTCATCAATGAAAGCTCAGCAGTTAAAGGCATTGGCAGCCAAGCCTGAGACAGGAGCTGGATCCCTGAGACCCACACGCGGAGGTCAAAACTGACTCCTGCAAGCTGCTCTCTGAACTTGACACTTGCACCATGGTGCATGCACCCTCCCCAACCCACAAATAGATAAATGCAATTTATAAAAAGTAATAAAAAGGCAAGCGGTCTTATAAACTTGGTATTATAATATTAGTTACCAGCCAGTCAATGAATAGAAATAATTCGTGCTGTCTTCGAGCCCAGACACGAGGAAGTTCGCTTTTAAAGTGACATTGCACTGCTGAGCTGACGGCCTGTCTTGGCACTGATGTAGACGACACAGTGAATAGGGTATCACACTGACCCGCAAGCAGACTCACACAGTAAAGATGAGGAACAGGCAGACCCTCAGTATAGAAAGTGCTTGTCATGAAAGCATGAGGCCTAGAATTTAGACCCCTAGAATCTATAAAACTAAGGGGCCATAGTGGTTGTCTGTAAGTTCAGCATTGGGTCAAAGAGAAAGGGGATCCCAGAAACAATCCTGCTAGCTAGACTAGCCAGAATGGCGAGTTCTGGGATCAGCGAGAGACCCTGCCCCAAAAAATAGAGTGGTCAAGGAAGACACATAGTGTCAGTCTTTAACATCCTCATACCCACACGTATGGGAATACACATATATGTTGTATACATACATACAGACACACACACACACACAGAGTAAAAAAAAAGGTGAAGGCCTAGGTTGGTCAAAAGTGGTGTTTGCTGGGCCTGGAGAGATGGCTCAGTGGTTAAGAACACTGGCTGCTCTTCCAGAGGACCCAGGTTCCACTGCCAGCACTCAAATGACCATCTGTAATTCCAGTCCCAGGGCATCTGATGCCCTCCCCTAGCCTTTGTGAGCATGCATGCATGTGGTATATAGACATACATGCAGGTAAAACACGTATCCCCATAAAATAATAAATAAAATGTTCAAAATATTTTTAAAAAATGGCATTTATAAGAATGTAAAGCAAATGAACCAAAACCAAGAGGACAAGTTCGAGATGAATATATGGCGTTGTTACGAGTCTTCTCCCAGCCTATCTAGACAGTGCAACCTCACAAAGATCCAGATCTGTTGGTTGTGTCACAGCCACGTATTCCTAATAACAAGGAGCCCAACAGTCCTCCTCTTAGGAGGGGTCACACGTGGGAACAAAGAACAAAAGCTTTCCCACAGGGGAACAATGAGAAAAAGCCAGTGATGCGGGGGTTGGGACCATGTCAGAGAGGGCAAAGACAAAAAGGTGACCTCCATGAGTAGTTGACAGATGAGTTAAGAAAGACTGGGTGCCAGAGAAATGCAAGGAAGACAGGTCACTCTTTTTTTTTTTGTTTTTTGTTTGTTTTTTTTTTTTTTTTTTTGAGACAGTGTCTCATTATGTAAACCAGGTGTGCTGTTTGGATTTTTGCCAACTTGACAAACGCTAGAACCAACTTGGAAGAAGGAATGTCAGTTCAGGGTTCGTCTCCACTAGACAACACTGCGGGGCATTTTCCTGACTGATGATTGATATGGGAGGATCCAGCCCACTGTGGGCGGCGTCATCCCTAAGCAAGTATTCTTGAGTTGTACAAGATAGAGAGTGAGAAAGTCCTGGGGAGCAAGCCAGGAAGCAACATCCCTCCAGGTTCTCTGCATTCGTTCCCACCTCGAGTCCCTGCCTTGACTTCCCTTCACAATGGGCTACAACTATAAGCTGAAATAAATCCTTTCTTCCTCAAGTTGCTGTTGGTCGTGGTGTTTATCACAGTGGCAGAAAACTAAGACACCAGGCTTGCCTGGAATTCCTGATCTTCCTCCCTAACTTTGGATTTTTGAGCTTCCATGTGTGTGCCACCATGCCTAGCCAAAGTTGATTATTACTATTTTTCTTCTGTGTCTTTTATTTATTCTTTTTTTTTTTTTTTTGGTTCTTTTTTTCGGAGCTGGGGACCGAACCCAGGGCCTTGCGCTTCCTAGGTAAGCGCTCTACCACTGAGCTAAATCCCCAGCCCCTATTTATTCTTTAATAATTTCACAAATGTATACAATGTCTCTTATCCTGCCCACCCACAATGCTCCCACTTCCAGACTCCCCTTCAATCCCAACATGTGTCCTTCCAACCTTCATGTCCTCGCCTGGTTTTGTTTTGTTTTGTTTTGTTTTGTTTTGTTTTAATTTAAGAAATGATTTTATGTATATGGCCTGCGTCTATGTATGTGCACCACGTGCATGCCTGGTGCCTGAAGAGGCCAGAAAAAATGAGCCTTGTCACCTTGAACTGGATTTAGAGGTGGTTGTGAACCATCATGTGGGTGCTGGGACTCAAACCTGGATCTCTAGAAGAGTGGCCACTGGTCTTAACTGGTGGACCAGCTCTCCAGCCCCATGTTTTGCTTTTAAACCCACTGCATTCAGTTAGTGCTGTCTGTCGCACTAATTGGACCCACAAATGCTGACTTCATCTGTGCAGATGACCTTAGCTACTGTGGATTTGTGAGTGCCCATGTCATGTACAGAAGACTGCATTTCTCAGCACTGCCTGCCCCTTCCCATGCCCCCCTTCTGCAGCTCTTAAATTTCTTCTGCAATGTTCCCCAAACCTGCAGGTCACTGTTTAGAGAGTCACCACAGTGTAAGGAACGGGAAAGACCTCTGGGGCTGCTCTCCACAGCCCAGTAAACATTCCTGGTTGCTTCACTACTGTGAATACATGATCACAGCAAAGGAACAGAAAGCACAGTACACCATTCATGCTGACTGATCATCAAAACTCCACCCTTAATTTCATCGTGGTCCAGGAGGTGGCTCAGTAGGTGAAGGCAGATTCTTGGGACCAACACAGTGGAAGGAAAGGTCTGATTTACTCTGGTTGTCCGAGACCTCCACACACTCTTGGGTGCACACACCAAATAAACAAGCAGAATGTACAAAATTAAATCAAAGGTGAAATACTCCAGCAGCTATAAGACACCTGAGTACCCCACCCCCACCGCCAGCAAAGTGGGGGGGTTCAAACTGTGGGACATTATTTTCTTAAAAACTTGGCACAACTAATTAACACAGCATATGTATTGTTTATGTTATGATTTTTCTTTTTCTGATAATAATAACAACTCAAAGGACAGCCATTTTTTTCCTCTTTCACATGTAAACATAGTGGATATTTATGTATCTGAATACACTATAATTGACCAGTTGTTTCGCTAGTAATTACTCTTCATGTCTAAGATAATTCACAATTATGTTTTATATATACATACTATATTGTTAATTGCTGTCTAGTCACCTCACGAGTATTTTTTTTTAAACATTTTATTGGTTCTTTGTGAATTTCACGTCAGTAGCCCAATCTCACTCATCTCTCCCCTCCCTCATATCCACCCTCCAACCCTTGAAACCTCAGCCCCCAAAAGAGAAAAAAACATCTTGTGGAAGCTGCAGTGTGTCCCACAGTAGACCCTTTTGTCCACTCTTCTTTGCTTCTGAGTGTGCACTGCAAAGAGTCATTGGTCTGGTTCAGACCTCTGACTTCTTCTACTCTATCAGTACTGGATCCTCACTGGGACGCCTCTTATCCTGTTGTCGCCCTGTGTCATGGAGATCCTGGAGTTTTGGATCTGTAGAAGCAGCCCCTTCATGTATTCCAGCAGTTCATCAGTGGGGTAGAGGTTGGGGGAGCCAATTCAAAGCCCTGGAGCTGGGTCTTCGAGGTATCTGAGCTGGTCAGCCCACCAGCTCTCCCGCTCTTCATGACCTGAGGGCTGGTTCACCAGCAACCCTCCCCGCACAACCAGAGCCACCTCTACCCTGCTGCCCAGGAGAGGTGCAGGGCCCGCTCTCCCAAATGCTGCAGCAGGTAAGGGGCAGAGCTGCTTTCCTGATATCATGACCCCAGCGTCAGTTCTCCTGCCTGCCAAAGGTGCTGAGGTGTAAGGGGCCGGAGAGCATCCCTCCCTCATCTGTACCACGACAGGGGAGACAAGTGGCAAGGCCAACTAACTCTCCCACACTCACATCCTCAGGCTGGCTCACCCACAATTCCCAAATGTGTGTGCGTGCGCGCGTGTGTGTGTGTGCGTGTGTGTGCATGTGTGTGTCCGTGCGTGTGTGTGCATGTGTGTGTCCGTGCGTGTGTGTGTGTGCGTGTGCGCCTGTGTGTGCGTGTGTGTGCGTGTGTGTGTGCGTGTGTGTGCGTGTGTGTGCATGTGTGTGTCCGTGCGTGTGTGTGTGTGCGTGTGCGCCTGTGTGTGTGCGTGTGCGCCTGTGTGTGCGTGTGTGTGCGTGTGTGTGTGCGTGTGTGTGCGTGTGTGTGCGTGCGTGTGTGTGTGCGCCTTGTGCGCCTGTGTGTGTGCATGTGCGTGTGTGTGTATGTGTGCGTGCGCGTGTGTGTGTGCGTGTGCGTGCGCCTGTGTGTGTGCGTGCGCCTGTGTGTGTGCGTGTGCGTGTGTGTGCGCGCGCGCGTGCGTGCCTGTGTGTGTGTGTGCGTGCGTGTGTGTGCGCGCGCGTGTGCGTGTGTGTGCGCGCGCATGCGCGCGCGTGCGCGTGCGTGTGTGTGTGTGTGTGTGTGTGTGTGTGTGTGTGTGTGTGTAGGGGGGGATGCTCTCTCAAGTACTACAGCTGGCTACACATGGCACCAGCTCTCCTGCTCTCACACCCCCAGAGCAGAGCTCTCCCAAGATGCCCAGGCCAGGCGTGGGGCCAGTTCTGCACAGCCCTCATACATCAATATGTCCCCTAGCGGCACCCCAGACCACGGACTTCTGCCTGGCCTTCGGTGGTTAGAGATCGCTACTGCTGCAAAGTCACAGACCCAGATGCGGCCCCCAGTAGCAGCACAGACCAGGACCCCACCGTGGTCCCGGGTGGCATTACCAGCTACTCACATCAGGCTGTTCCTCACTACCCTTGAATCTACATTTCTGCCTCTCTTTGTTGTGCCTACAGCCTTCTGTTTCTCTTTTTCTTCCATTTCTCCACCACTTACTTGCTCCTGTTAGTGGCACCCAGTGTGTGGTGCCATCTCTGGAGTGATCTCGGGCATGGTCTGCTGCCACACACACCCCTGCCCTCCAGGCCTGCATGGCACCAGACTGGTGGTCATTTTAGGCTAGCTTCCTGTCTGCTCCTCCTGGCATTGGAGGGGTGGTCATCCGAGGTCACTTTTTTCAAGGACTGTTGGGCTACTAATCGTTCAAATGTTCACAGGTCAGGACACCGAGTGTAGACGTGGCCTCTCCCCTCTCTATAACCTCCGGACGCACATGTGACACAGTAGCCACACCTGTAGTGCCTCTCAGGGCAGGGGAGTGTTTGTTTGTTTGTTTGTTTGTTTGTTTGTTTGCAACAATTAAGCACAGCCAGAAAAAAACAACAACGAAGTATTGAGAAAGTCCTTCTTTGGGGCATTTATGTCCTAACTTACGTAATTGCTGCTGTAACGAGGGCAAATTCAGGCTCGAGTGTGTTTAAATAACTCACAACTGAGACTTAAGATAGCATAATATGACTTGCTACAGAGATAAAGATATTTTTCCCCAAAGAGTTTGTGGCCAGAAATTCTAAAATAAGTTCCTAAGGGAAATGTGTTCAACCTAAACTCAGAGAGCACGTGCCAGAGAGCACGGTAGAAAATTCCACTGCATATCCACTGTGGAAACACTTTAATTCTTTTTTTCCAACAGCTTTCAGAAAATAAGCATCTTGAGCCTGGCCAGTGGCTCGCACCCTGAAGCCCAGCACTCGGAGGCAGAAGCAGGTGGGTCTCTGAGCTTAAGGCCAACCTGGTCTACACAGTGAGCTCCAGGACAGCCAGGGCTACACAGAGAAACTCTGTCTCGAAGAAGAAAAAAGACAGGAAGGACAGAAGGAAGGAAGGAAGGAAGGAAGGAAGGAAGGAAGGAAGGAAGGAAGGATAAGGACAAAAACCACCACCATTAAAAAGTATCTGATGGACAGCCCCCACTTCTAACAGTCTGACCAGCCCCATGTTGAGGTATTCTCAGACAGATCGTGACACACAGTAAACAATGAGGTCCCACAGCATCTGTCAATCATCTTTTTTTGGGGGGGAGGAGCTACGTGGCCAAGATATGTGTCATTTGGGCATCGATCTTCATGGGTAGGAGAACTGGAAGGTAATTTTTACTTCTGATCAAGAACAAAATGGAGTGGTGAGCTCAGGATGTGGCTTAGTTACTAGAGGGCATCCTCACATGCCAGAAGCTGGAGGATCCATCTCTAGTACGGCATAAGTGGAGCTTAATGTCTCACGCCTGTCATCCCAGCACCTAGGAAACAGAGGCACCAGGATCAGAAATCTTAACAGGACGAGCTTGGTAGAGAACTCAATAGCAGAACATTTGCCTAATATATGAAAAGCCATGGATACAATCTCCAGCAGTAAATACACTGATAGATAGATAGATAGATAGATAGATAGATAGATAGATAGATAGATAGATAGACAGACAAATGACCAATAGATGATAGAAGATACACAGTGTCCTGACTAGTTTATGTCAATTTGACATGGCTGACATCATCTGAAAGGAAGGAAGCTCAATTGAGAAAATGCCTCCATAAGATTGGACTGTAGGCAAGGGCATTTTCTTAATCAGTGACCGATGTGGGAGGGCCTAGTCTGTTGTGGGCGGACCACACCCGAGTTGGTTGTCCAAAGTGCTAATAAAAACACAAGGCGAGCAAGCCAGTAAGCAGCACTCCTCCCTGGCCTACACCATAGCTGCTGCCTCCAGGCTCTTGCCTTGCTTGAGCTTCCCTGACTTCCTTCAGTAAAGAACAGCCTGTGGAAGTATAAGACAAAGCATTTCCTCCCCTAGCTGCTCCCGGTTACGGTGTTTCATTACTGCAATAGAAATCCTAAGACACACGGATACATAGATTACATTAGATTAGATTATCCTAAAAGACAATACAAGTTGGTCCTGGTGACACAAGCCTGTTATCCTGGCACTTAGGAAATGGGAGGCAGTTCAAGGTCAGCTCAACATTCGTGATGAGTTCAAGACCTGCCTGGTTCTCAAGAGAGTCTTTCAAAAGGAAAAAAGATTTTGCACTTAAAATAAAATGAATAGTATCGAGTTGCTCTTAAAGATGTAACATCTGTTAGAATTGCCTTGGTTTCCTCTTCAACATTTGACTATACTGAGCCTGTCTTCAGGAGCCCATCTAGGTGCCCCGGGTGATGTAAGCTTCCACATGAGGCATCGGACCCCGAACGGTCATACAGAAAACCATGGTTACTGTGAACTCAGGAAATAGCTTTTTATTCTTCTTCTGGAACATAAACACTCAGATGACATCTTCTTCTTTGCCCCGAGGGAACTCAGGCTGTGAAGGTGTCACAAGCTACCTGTCCGTCTGTCTGTGCTTCAGAGAGTTGGTTTATATCTCTTTGACTCTGACTCCTCAAACACAGGATAATGTGGTACCTGCCTCCTAGGGCTCTACTGGACGTCAGAGGCAGTGATTCACAAAGGGAACCCCAAACACTCCCAGTATTACTTATTGTATTACTTATTGTCCAATGTAGGAATTTTATTATGATGTTTTCTCCCAAGCCCTTGTCAGCTCAGCGACTATGCATCAAATACTCAGCAGTTATGTCCATTGTGTGCAGGCAGGATTTGGCTGTGAGTCTTCTCATTATTACTTGCCTACCTACTGTCAGCCATCACCTCTTTTTCTTGTGCGTGGATGACTGTCAATGTCCTTGTCAGACGTACCCCGCTCTTCGTGCCCTGGATCTTCCAAAGCTGTTCTTCTCAAGAACAAGTCCTGACCAAAAAAAAAGGCAGTCCTTCTTGCCCACCCACATGATTCGGGTGAATTAAACACCTAACAAGGCCTTAAAGGGGGGAGGGGGAGCTGGATGTGCTGGCACATGCCTGTAATCCCAGCAGAGAGGTTAGGAGGAAATAATGCTTCTAATGTTTCTTTGTTGCCAGTTTAAGGCTAGCCTGGGCTACATAGCAAGAGCATATCACCCAAAGGGGTGTATGGGATATTGGGGTTATAGCTCAGTTGGTTGCTTACCTAGTGTGCATGAAGCCTTGGGTTCATCCTCCACACTGCATAAATCGCATTCCTACAGTCCCAGCACTTAGACGGTGGAGACAGAAGTCTCCAAAGCTCACAGACACTTCCAGGTCACCTAGGATATATGAGATTATGAGACTCTGACTCCAACCGTGTAGGGGGCGGGTGGGAATATGTCTAGCATACATAAGGCCTTGAGTTCAACCCCCCCAACACTGTTATCTATGCATTGTGGTGCTGATGAGAAGGTAAATGAGTTAGCATCACTGTCCCATCATCCCTGTGGCCACTGCCAGCTAGCATCATCCTTCCCAGTGGCCACTGCCAGCTAGCACCATTCTTCTCTGAGGAAGAGTGAGGCCAGAGGGGTTATGAAGTCCATGGCTCCCGACAATTATTATCACTCACCCTTCTCTGCTTTGGGGTGCTTGGCTTGCTCTCATGATCACTGGAGCAAACTATGCAGCTCCCAGTGTCCCCACCTGGCACAGGCTTTGGCCTTTGAGGACCTGCCTACCTTTTCCTCAGCAAGTGGGCCTCCTCCTGATCGAACCTCTGCCCAGATCTCCTCCTGGCTTTCCCTGGCTTGTTCTTCCTCTCAAATCCAACCAGAAGGTAAAAGCCTAATTAAACCTGAGTCAACTGCTTTACTTTATTCAGAAGACAGAATTCGATGATTCTCATCCTTAAAAGTCAAGCCATTCTCGGAGGCAGGTCTCAGTGACACGTACAAAATTACTGCCAATTCACTGTAAGTCTGCCATCCCAACCTCTGCTCAAACTAGCTTGCAGCTTCTTATCTCAAACAAAATCAAAATCCTTTTCTTAAACAAAAAAATTTTCAGGACAGTGTCTTGCTCTGAAACCCAGGCCGCCCTCCACTCTGCAGTAGCCTCGTGCCACCTGAGTGCTGGGATTACAGGTGTTTGCTACCATGCCCAGCTTTCAAAACTTAATGTGCCCTGCTCTCTAAACCCACCTAGAAAGTCATGCATGGTGGGACACTCCTGTAATCTCAGCACCTGGCAATTAGAGGCAGGAGAATCAGGAATTTGAGGTCATCCTTGGTTATATTGTGAATTTGAAGTCAGCTTGAGTTACATCAAACAAGGGCTGGAGAGTGGTTAAGAGCACTGACTGCAGGCTGGAGAGATGGCGCAGAGGTTAAGAGCACTGACTACTCTTCCAGAGGTCCTGAGTTCAATTCCCAGCAACCACATGGTGGTTCACAACCATCTGTAATGGGATCTGATGCCCTCTTCTGATGTGTCTGGGGACAACATACTCACATTAAAAAAAAAAAAAAAGCCTTCCCTTCACGTACCCCACCTAAGGGGATCTCCACAGAAAAGGCTGCAGACTGACTACTGTGTCCCTCCTACCTAAGGAGGAAACTGAGTCTCAAACGAACTAGAGGAACTGCCTGAGATCGCTGTATCGGCGAGAGTTTTAAGGTTTGAACCTCAACCTTCAACTGGGAATTCTAAAATCCATTGCATAACAAGCCATGCAGTGCACTTTAGTGGGTAATTACTTTAATTATCTAAAATTATGGAAAAAGAAGCTGTCTTTAGTACTTTAACGGTTGTAAATAGCTAACTAGAATGAAATTATTTGTCTTTCTCTCCACATTAAAATGATTGTTCCACAGACAAAGAGAAAAAAAAATAAGAGTTTAAGTGAATGCTCTTTGTATCTGAGAAATTATTTGTGTGTTAGTAAAATAGGTTTTTACCTTAACTCTTCCATTTTTAATGAGCTAAAGCTGACATTAAAGCCATGTCCTCGTTCTTTGACAGGAAGTTGTTAAAACATATTTGGAACACTTTGTAGTCGATGAGCTTATGTACTTTTGAACCAAATTAGCTTTTAAGTTAGTGTCTTAAGTCCTCTTTAACAAATGTTTCCTACTGTCACCATCAAGGGGAAGTGTGGTCAGCGACCCGCGCGTTCAGAGTAAGCAGTAGACAGAGGCGCAGAAAGCGAGTCCTAAGAAAAAAGGCAGTGACAGCTCCTAAATTAATAACAGGAATTTCAAATCCTAAGGCATGTTCTTCTAAAAGGCTCTGTGATTTCCCCTGCCCCTCATTACTCTAGACTCCATTTCTTCTCACTCTTCTTGCATCAAAGAAATACATGTACTAAATTATAAGGCCAGGCCCGCTGGTACAGATGCTTCTTGGCCTCTCATGATTACACATCCCTTTGAGCCTACTACTAGAAAAGAGGAGCTGCAAGGTTCACTGTCTGTAAGGCTCGACCTGCCTTCTGCGGCATACACTTCTCCTCCCTTAGCTTGCTCAGGATAGTGACAGATGATTTTTAATTAGACCAATCATTGGCAATGGTTTTATATCATGACCATTGTTCACAGCCGAGTCTCAAAGATGATTGCCTATCTTTTTCTTCTTCTTCAAACTCTTGGCATCAAAAATTGCTCTGGGGTTAGACAGATGGCTCAGTCAGTAAATCATTTGTTTCCAAAGCATAAAGACCTAAGTTTGTATCTCTAGAGCCCACGCAGAAAGCTGGGCATCATGGCACGCATGTGGAATCCAATGATGGCAAGTCTGGAGGTGGAGGTTAGGGTGGGATCCCAAAAGCTCACTGGCCAGCTAAACTAACCCACCTGGTAAAACTCCAGGCCTATAAGGGAGCCTGTCTCAAGCAAAAGATGGAGGGTTCCTGAGGAGAAATGTGTGAGGTTGTCCCATGACTTCCACATCCATGCATGTACCCACACCCACACATGTACCTGTACTCATATAACTCTCTCTCTCTCTCTCTCTCTCTCTCTCTCTCTCTCTCTCTCTCTCTCTCTTCCTCGATCCCTCTCTTGCTCTATCTCTCCCTCTCTTACTTTCTCCCTCTCCCTCTCCTCTCCCTCCCCTCCCCCTCTTGACTTAGTCCTCTATGCATCTATCACTAATTCATCTGTGAACTTTCTAACAGAACTGAATCTCCTCCCTATGGTCAAATATACCTGGTACTCTGCCTCTTTTTCTCATTGTCTAGGGTATAGCTGGTTGACTCCAGTGGTGTTTTGAAAAAGAAACTGGAGACAAGGTAGAAGAAGAGATAACCGAACTTGTGATGTGTTAGGAAGAGAAGCAGCATCTTATTTTAATGCGAGCAAATAGGCAAATCATAGTGTCATTTTTGGAGTGGTGGACTCTGTGGGAAGAGAAACTTTGGGGCAGAAATCGGAGGTTGGCTTTGGTCACATAGAACATATGATTGTCTTAGCTTCTTATCCTGATGCTATAAAAAAAGAAAAAAACCCTGACAAAGCTAACTTCAGGAAGAAAGGATTTACTTTGGCTCACAGTTCAAAAGCACAACTCATCTTGCCAGGGAAGCCAAGGCAGGAGGAGCCCTGACACAGTCAGGGGCAGAGAGTGAGAGAGCCATGGTTTTGCTCAGCCTCTTCATTCTTATTCTACCCAACCCCAAGTCCAAGGAATGGAGCTGCCCACTCTTAGGGTGGATCCTCCCACTTCAATTAATGTAATCAACATAACCCCTCCCAGGCTTGCCCAGAGCGTAAGTAGTTCCTCACAGAAGTGCCTGCCTGGAGACTTGTCTCCTGTTCTAGAGCCCCTCAGGTTAACTATCACAGTAATACTTTATGTATAAGGTTTTAATTTGCTATTGCTATGACAAAACACCCCATATAAGCTACCTAAGGGAGAAAAGGACTTCTTTGGCTTATAACTTCCAATTTACAGTCATCACTGAAGACAGTCAGGACAGCAACTCAAGCAGGAGCTTGAAGCAGAACCCACAGAGGATGGCTGCTTGCTGGCTCACTAACAGGGTCCTGCTTAGCTACCTTTCCTCTACAGTGGAGGACCACTTGTCGAGGGATGGTACCAACCACAGTGGGATAGACCTTCCTGCATCAATTCAGTTACCCAGAGACATGCTCACAGGCCAACTGATGAAGGAAATTCCTCAACTGAGGAATGACAATAGGCTGTATCAAGCTGACAGTGAAAGGTACCCAGGACAGAAAAAAACGGTCTATTTTGGCTCACAATTTGAGGATGCTCCATTTCAGTCAGAAAGGCATGGGATGAGGCAACTGGTCACAGGGCATCCACAGGCAGGATGCTGAGAAAGATACATGAATGTTGTCATGCCACTCCCTTCATTCAGTCAGGGACACCAGTCCATGGATGAAGCCCACATCCAGGGTGAGCCCTCTCTCCAGTATATATGAGAGTTTTAAATCCCATCAAGTCGACAAGACTAATCACAGCCCTCCCTAAGCAAACAAGAAGAAACCTGGAGAAGGCAACGGCAATGTCGACTTTTGGGCTTGGAAAAGAGGTGAGCAGAAGACAGCCTTTGAGTGGCTTTAGCAGGCAATAATCTTAAAACCAGAGATCAGATGTGGTCTTGTAGGTAACACATGCCCAAGAAGAAATGCATGGGGTCCAGGACCAGCTCCTGGGTCAAGGAAAGGGAACCTAGATGGGTCAAGAACCATGAACTAAGGATTGGGGTGTAGCTCATGGTAGAATGCATAATTCACATGGTTGTAGACCTGGGTTCAATCTTGAGCACTAATTAGGAAAAGCAAAGAAAGGAAAAGAAGAAAAGATTTCATTGGAAACCAGAAAAAGATTGAAAGGAAGAAGCAAACCTGGTTATATAGTTGTATATATCTGTATCGTATGCTGAAGAAGCCAGGCTAGGTCGTACTTACCTATGAATCCCAGCATTCCAGAGGCTGAGACAAGAGGGTCATAAGATGAAGGACACAGTAAGCCCCATTAGGCCTGAACTCTGCAGAAAGTCTAAGTTCTCTGTCTTTCTCTGTCCCCTCTGTGTCTCTCTCTCTCTCTCTCTCTTTTTTTTGTTTGTTTGTTTGTTTTTGTTTTTTTTTTGGAGCTGGGGACCGAACCCAGGGCCTTGTGCTTCCTAGGCAAGAGCTCTACCACTGAGCTAAATCCCCAACCCCTGTCTCTCTCTCTCTCTCTCTCTCTCTCTCTCTCTCTCTCTCTCTCTCTCTCTCTCTCTCTGTGTGTGTGTGTGTGTGTGTGTGTGTGTGTGTGTGTGTCTTTTTCTCTCTAGATATAAATAAGATGTAATAATTAAAAAATATGTCTTGTTTTGGAATCACATAGAAATGTAAACATATTAAATGTCACAAAACTGATGCTATGTGAATTTCATTTAATAAAAACCATAATAATAGAAATGCATTGAATAGGACTGGAGAGGTGCCTCAGAGGTTAAGAGCAGTGACTGCCCTTCTGGAGGTCCTAAGTTCAAATCTCAGCAACCTCATGGTGGCTCACAACCGTCTATAATGAGATCCGATGCCCTCTTCTGGTGAGTCTGAAGACAGCTACAATGTACTCACATACATAAAATAAGTAAATAAATCTTCAAAAAAAGTTAGATGGTAAATAGATGGGATAGATTTGATGGTTTTAAAAATATGTTTTCAAAGATTATAGTTTAATCACCTTAAGTTGACTCAGGAATGATGATACATGTCTGTAACCAACCAAGGATAGGAGAAATTAGAGTTCTAGGCCAGCCTGGGCTACACAAAGTCCAGAACAAAACATCTTTAGCAGGATCAAAGACTCTAGGTTTAGGTCAAATGTGATACAGACAAGCAGGCATGGGGTCAAAATCACAGTTACAATCAAGGATTTAGACTTCCAATTCAGAAAAAAAAGCAACTCAGGAGGGGCTCTAGAGAGGAAGCAAGCAGGGGTGGGGTGGTAGGAGGTTGGGGGGGAGCAACATGAAGCAGCATGGGGAGGTAGAGTTCCCAGCCAGCCTTCCCTAGCTTGCCCTGCCTTGAAATCTTGGCAGTCTAAGGCTTCTGCACCTTCCTGACCCCAGGTCTACAGGATTGTAACGCGTAATGCCCATTCAGATGCCCACTAAGGTCTGATGAGCGCAGTCTGGAGAAAGAATGGTACTGGACCAAAGCAGAGCTCAGGCTTCCAAAGCCTTGGTTTTGAGGGTGTGATGCTGCCCTCCTGTAACCTCAGCAGCTTGAGAGCCTAACACAGGAGGAGTTGGCTGCAGAGCAGGCTAGGCGACATACAAGAGCCTATCCCCAACTAGATCAGCAAGAACTTTTCCATGGAGAACAATGGTTCTAATTTAGAAGTCCTGGTCCTTAGGCCCATGGGAAAGTAGAAATGTGTGTCATAGAAGAAAGTCAATTTAACATGCTATTTAAAATTTATAAGAAATTAGCAGTTTTACTGTATAATAAGCCAAATAAAGCACTAGGAGGAAATGGGATTAAAATGTAGAAACAAGGGAAGAGTCAGGGCTGGAGAGATGGCTCTGTGGTTGAGAGAGCCTATTGCTCTGGCTGAGGTCCTGGGTTTGGTTCCCAGCATCCATGTTTGATGGCTCAAAGCCGTCTGTAACTGCAGGTCTGGGTGGAGCTGACACTGTCTTCTGGCCTCTGCCTCCGTGGGCCACCACTTCTTATACATACACATACATGAAAAATGTAAAAAAATCTAGAAAGACACACAGACACACACACACACACAGAGACACACACACACACAGACACACACACACAGACACACACACAGACACACACACAGACACACACAGACACAGACACACACACGCACAGACACACACACACAGGCACACACACACACCGACACATACACACAGACACAGACACACACACAGACACACACACAAACATACACACAGACATACACACACAGACACACACACAGACACACACACAGACACACACACACAGACACACACACACAGACCCACACACACACACACACACACACTTCTTCCTAGGTTCTTATTCTGTACGCAGTATGTTGTAATTGCTATTGGGCATAAAATGTGTTTGTTTGCTTTTTGCATTAAACTCATCATCTGTCCTCACTTAAGAGAGCCTCTAGAATAATCACTTGCTATTTAGCTTGCTTTGGCTAAGAGAGTTAAGAGTTGTTTAATTTCATAGACAATGAAGTTAATTCGCACATCGGCAGGAGGGAGGACAGAGCGCAGTAAACCCACGGAGAGCTGTCTCCCACCTACATGGGGTCACCATGGCCGCTTCAGCTAAAAGTTGGTCCTTGTTACAGACGCCTAGGAAGGCATCCTAGGAATCACCAATCAGCATAAAAACTGCAGGTAAGGAATGCTCTCGGCTTGCACTGCCTCTTGCTCTCAATTTCCCAGCAGGAACATGTCTGCCCTGCTTCTTAGTGGGCAGTCCCTAAGGGATGAGTCTCCGTTTTTATCCTGCAACGGATTCTTTAGACCAGCAATTTCAGGGAAGCTACAAATCAATCAAGAAAACACAAAGAGCTTCCTCTCAGCCTGGCTCAGAGGGAGGAGGGATAAAACAGTGAAACTGAGAATGTGTTTAAGTGGCGTGGTCCCTACCTTTGAGCAGGTTATTTCCCTTGGCAGAGACCTATTTCTTTGATTTGTGTTATTTGCTGTTTTTAAGGCTTAGTTCTATGTTTGAATTAAGTGCAGATGTGTGCACATGTGCTTTCAGGTGCCCAAGGAACCTAGGAGAGGGCATCAGATCCCCAGGAGCTAGAGTTACAGGTGGGTGCTGGGAACTGACCTTTCATCCTCTAAAAGCAGCCAGTGCCAGTGAGAACTGAGCCAGCTCTCAGCCCTCATTGTTTCTAAAAGACACAAAAACAAGAAACCACTGGGTACCAAAGAGAGAACAATGAGGTAGTAGATTACTCGGTCCACTCTCTGAGACCTGAGAAAGATCAGAAAGTACTAGAAAGAGGAGGGGAGAGAGTTGGGGTCTAGATCAGTTAGGGAAGTGCCTGCCACTTCACAGCAAGACTCTGATTCAGCCTCTATGACCCACGTAAAAAGCTGAGTGTGGTGATAAGTGCTTATAATGTCAGCACGGAGGACATGGGAAGAGGACGGCAGAAGCTTCCTGCCTAGCTGGCCTAGTCTAATCTATAAACCCTGGGTCACAGGGAGAGACCCTGCCTCGAAAAAATACAGTGGATAATAATGACATCTGAGATTGGTCTCTGACCTCCACACACAGATGCACATACACCCCCCTCCCATAGGCATGCACACACATGCCTGAAAAGCACGGCGCCCAGCTCACACAATGCTAGGGTTCTAACTCAGGGTTTCGTGCATACTACGTAAATGCTCTACCAACTAAGATACATCCCAGGCCCCTCGAGGCTGATTTTTCAACTGTCATTGTTTATGGTTGGCACATCCCTCAGCACAGGATTAGAGGGACCACATGGCTGACCGTGAGTCCCCAACATATTTACACAGTGACGTTCACACAGTGGTGATGTTTATTGCATTCTGTACAAGAAAAGACACAGTCAACCTGGCAACAACGTCTGAGGAAAAGCAGAGTGAATCTTTTGGGTGGGTGAGCTAATACTGACCATAGAGAAATTTGACCCTTAGGAATTTAAAGAGACAACATTAAGAAACTCAAGCCAATTCGCTAGGGGACGCGGGGCGGGATGTCTCCAACTGACTCAGCATCCGGACTTGAGCGGGTCTGAATCAGAAGACCGGTGCTGGCGGGCTCCGCCGAGGTAGTCAGTGCACATCCATCTGGATATTCAGAAGCTGAATTCACTTTCTATCTATAGCATCCCTTGGTTTGATTTTCCTTTTTAACATTTATTTCCCAAGATCCTTGCAGGGAAACCACAGACGTGCTATAACTCTCTCACCATGCCCCTGCCCAGCTCCTAGCAACCCCATCATCCATCCTGGGCATATCCTCCCTCGGTCAAGAGGAGCAGAAGTCTAGGACGGTGGCTTATAAAATCCTTGGCTGCCTTACTTGAAGGATGAGTTTTGCAAAGCTGTGTTCCCCTTCGCTTATTTTTAAGTTGGCATCTAAAAATGTTCACCGTAGGTTCAAATAGTTGCAAAACATGTAATTTCTGGCATAATGGTATTTTAAGACAGCCCAGTTTCAGCATTCTTTTTTTTTTTTTTTTTTTTTTTTTTTTTTGGGATGGCATCTTATCTAGCCAGGCTAACCTCATATTTACCAAGATAATCTATGTTTTACCCAGTCCTGGGGATAAAATTCAGGGCTTTATGTATGATAGGCAAGCAGGGTACCAACTTAGCGATGTTTCCAGACCCAATTGCAGCGCTCTTTAAAATGATCCCAAATCCTCTAGATACAGCTAATAGATACCGACTTTGTAACGCAGGTTCAAACGCTTACTGGGTCCCCAGAGCCTGGTGCATAGAAAGTGCTATTTATCAGCTTAGAGAGGAAGAGAGGTGTCTAGAAAGAGTTGGGAAGAGGCAAAATGCTATCTATCAGTGACTCTTAGGAGGGATTGTAGCTAGTGATGCTGTCTCACCCTGCGTGCCCTTAGTCCACGGCTATGCCCCCTCTCTGTCATGGTCTGTTTCTGCCATGTTGGGGCTATACTTGGTGAATACCACTGCTTCTCTGCCAGAGAGCTTGTGCCAATACACAGGAGACTGTGCGCTTAGCCGCAGCATCAAAACTGTGGGAATTGAGCTGGAGAGATGGCTCAGCGGTTAAGAGCACTGACTGCTCTTCCAGAGGTCCTGAGTTCAGTATCTAGTAACCACATGGTGGCTCACAACCATCTGTAATGGGATCTGAGGCCCCCTTCTGGTGTGTCTGAAGACAGCTACAGTGTACTCACACATACATGGAATAAATAAATCTTAAAAAACAAAACAAAACCCTGTGGGAATTGACTCCTACAGGTAATTCCTCAGTCAAGCCATACAAGAGGACATTGCTTAAAGGCCCTGGTCAAGACAGTGGCAAAGCTTGTGGTGCAAAGGCTTCTTGGTAGCTCTCCCCATCCCCGCACCCGAAGGACTGAGTCCTGGTAGCTCACAGTGATGTATGACACAGATCTTGTCCTATGTCTGTCCCGTGTTCTGCTGCATCCCCTCACTTATACTTTCCCCCTTTATACCTCTTCCTTCTACGCTTAATACGGATGCCAACTTGGCAGTGCCTAGGAGATGTGCCTCTCTGCATGTGTGTGTGGGGGGAAGACAGCCTCTCTGCATGTCTGAGGGGGGAAGACATGCCTCTCTGCATGTCTGAGGGGTGTTCCAGATTGGATTAACTGAGGTGAGGGGGCTAATCTAGCTGTGGGTGATACTATTCCAAGGGCTGAGGCTCAAAACTTATAATGGCTCTGGGGTTAAGAACATCTCATCACTCCTTCAGAGGATGCAGATTCAGTTCTGAATACGCATGTGGAGGCTAACATCTGGAACTCTGGGTCCTGGAGATCCAGTGCCTCTTCTTACTTCCTTGGGCATGCTCACATATGTTGCATAAACACACTCAGGAACAAACATATACACATTAAATAAATTATTATTTATTAAATAAGTATTTTTTTTGCAGTAGGGAAAAGAGCAAGCAAGAGGACTGGGGAGCTGGTTCGGTGTGTAGGAGGGCTTGCTCTGCAAGCATGAAGGCTGGAGTTCAAATTCCCAGCAACTCAAAAAAAAAAAAAAGCTGGGCATGACCTCATGTGTCTGCAACCCCAGGATTGACAGGTGGAGACAGGCAGATCCTTAAAACTTGCAGACTAGTCAGCCTTACTGAAACGGTGAGCTTCCAGTTCAGTGAGACTCTGTCTGGGAAAAAAGATAGAAAGACACAGAGGAAGACACCATGCATGTGAGCATACATGCACATGCTCTTATATACACATCACACACACACACACACACACACACACACACACACACACACGGTAAAGCTGATCTTGAGTATTCTGCATGTTTCTAGAAGATCTGTTCTAAGTGAACAAGCCCTCTGTCATTCTCAAGAATGTCTGAACTACCAAAACTTTTTGCAAATAGCTTCCAGTGGCAATGGGGACAGACAGCTCTCACGGGCTCACAATGAGCTTTTCATGTTTAAGGAGCCACAAGGGATGACTTTGGGATCTGTGACTTCAGGCTAAAGTAGGGACACATCTGTATTTTCGCCAGTTTAGATCACCTAAAAGAAAGAAATGTGCTATTAATTTCTGTTCATGGAATATTGTATTCTGTTTGAAATAGGGTCCTTGCCCAAAGTGACCTTGAACTCACCTCCATTCTCCAGCCTCAGCCCCCTGAGTGCTGGGATCACAGGTGTGTGTCACAATGTTTGACAGAAACAAAGCAAAACAAGACAAAACAACAACAGAAACCTTAAATTTATTTTATTTTTATTTAAATAAAATGACACCATTCCCTTCCCCATCTCCTCCCTTCAACCCCTCCCAATCCCTCCCCTTAAATTCATGGCCTCTTTTTCTTTAATTATTATTGTTATAAATAAATATTTAAACACAGCCTGCTGAGTCAGCTTGATGTGGTTTGCAGTATGTTTTTTTTTCTTTCTTTTTTTATTTTTTTATTAACTTGAGTATTTCTTATATACATTTCGAGTGTTATTCCCTTTCCCGGTTTCCGGGCAAACATCCCCCTAATCCCTCCCCCTCCCCTTCTTTATGGCTGTTCCCCTCCCCATCCTCCCCCCATTGCCGCCCTCCCCCCAACAATCTAGCTCACTGGGGGTTCAGTCTTAGCAGGACCAAGGGCTTCCCCTTCCACTGGTGCTCTTACTAGAATATTCATTGCTACCTATGAGGTCAGAGTCCAGGGTCAGTCCATGTATAGTCTTTAGGTAGTGGCTTAGTCCCTGGAAGCTCTGGTTGCTTGACATTGTTGTACTTTTGGGGTCTCGAGCCCCTTCAAGCTCTTCCAGTTCTTTCTCTGATTCCTTCAACGGGGGACCTATTCTCAGTTCAGTGGTTTGCTGCTGGCATTCGCCTCTGTATTTGCTGTATTCTGGCTGTGTCTCTCAGGAGCGATCTACATCCGGCTCCTGTCGGCCTGCACTTCTTTGCTTCATCTATCTTATCTAATTGGTTGGCTGTATATGTGTGGGCCACATGTGGGGCAGGCTCTGAATGGGTGTTCCTTCTGTGTCTGTTTTAATCTTTGCCTCTCTATTCCCTGCCACGGGTATTCTTATTCCCCTTTTAAAGAAGGAGTGAAGCATTCACATTTGATCATCCGTCTTGAGTTTCATTTGTTCTAGGCATCTAGGGTAATTCAAGCGTTTGGGCTAATAGCCACTTACCAATGAGTGCATACCATGTGTGTTTTTCTGTGATTGGGTTACCTCACTTAGGATGATATTTTCCAGTTCCAACCATTTGCCTACGAATTTCATAAAGTCATTGTTTTTGATAGCTGAGTAATATTCCATTGTGTAGATGTACCATATTTTCTGTATCCATTCCTCTGTTGAAGGGCATCTGGGTTCTTTCCAGCTTCTGGCTATTATAAATAAGGCTGCGATGAACATAGTGGAGCATGTGTCTTTTTTATATGTTGGGGCATCTTGTGGGTATATGCCCAAGAGAGTTATAGCTGGGTCCTCAGGTAGTTCAATGTCCAATTTTCTGAGGAACCTCCAGACTGATTTCCAGAATGGTTGTACCAGTCTGCAACCCCACCAACAATGGAGGAGTGTTCCTCTTTCTCCACATCCTCGCCAGCATCTGCTGTCACCTGAGTTTTTGATCTTAGCCATTCTCACTGGTGTGAGGTGAAATCTCAGGGTTGTTTTGATTTGCATTTCCCTTATGACTAAAGATATTGAACATTTCTTTAGGTGTTTCTCAGCCATTCGGCATTCCTCAGCTGTGAGTTCTTTGTTTAGCTCTTGCAGTATGTTTTAGGGCTGACTGATTAGTATTAGATTACCAATCAGGGAGCTCACACCTAGGGAGGACTAATTCTCCTTCCTCTGCATAATTAATTGCCTATTGCTGGTTTTCTAGGGGTAGAACCCCATGAGATTTCCTCCCTCTACATGGCTTGTTAACTGGTGGTGTCACTGTCCTGGCCTTGGTGAGGCAGCCATATTGTTGAGATTTCATGGGTGTGGCTTTCCTATCATACAGAAGTTAAAGCTCTCACAGCGATCTTTCTGGACCTGTGGCTCCTCTAATTTTTCTATCTCCCTTCAGCCTAGGAGTTGTGCTGTAGACATGATTTAAAAACAAACAAAACAATTTTGCGATTTAGTTTTGAGGCTCTGGCAAGAGGTGGTCATGAGCAACCAGTTAAGTCTATATCCCACGCGTTCCCTTTAGTGAACTCTCACGTGCCCATTGAGTGGCTACGCGTGCTGGCCAGTTTCTATGCTAACTCCACATGCGCTGGGGTCATTTGGGGAGAGGGAAGCTCAACTGAGAAGCTGCTTCCATGGCATTGGTGTGTAGACATTTCTGTAGATCACTTTTTCTTGATTAAAGGTCGATATGAGAGAGCCCAGCCCACTGTGGGCGGTACTATACCCCTGAGCAGGTGGTGCTGGGTGTAATAAAAGCAGGCAAAGCAAACCAGGAGGCCCAGGCCAGTAAGCGACTCTCCTCCATGGCCTCCACTTCAGTTCTTTCTTCCAGGTTCCTGCCCTGTCCGACTTCCCTCAGTGATGGAGGGTGGTCCGAGAAGTCTAAGATGAAATAAATCCTTTCCTTCCCAAGTTGCCTTTGCCTATAAGGATTTATCACAGCAATAGAAACATTAAGACACTATGAATCCTTCTTAATTGCCCCAGTCAACTACTGGACAATCTGGGGCAGCTCCCAGAGCCCAGTAGCTATTCAGTAAGCAACTGATAAGCTTCCTCCTCTTGCCTCAGCCACTGCCTCCCAGCAGACCGTTGGGCCTGTACCTAACCAGGGTGTGTTGTGTGAGTAACCTCGAGTGGGCTGTGGCTCCCAGACACTGTGAATGAACGCAACTTCTTCCTATTCTCTTGTTCTGCATCTGACGTATCCACTAAGTGGCCACATAGTGCCTCACTGGGGCACTATGGGGGTTTTGTTTGTTTTGTTGAATTTTTTAAAAAAGATTTATTTATTTATCATATAAGTACATAAGTACACTGTAGTTGTCTTCAGACACACCAGAAGAGGTCATCCAATCTCATTACAGATGCTTGTGAGCCACCATGTGGTTGCTAGGATTTGAACTCAGGACCTGTGGAAGAGCAGTCAGTGCTCTTAACCAGTGAGCCATCTCTCCAGTCCAGAACACTGTTTTTTTGGTTTTTTTTTTTTTAATTATGGGGTAAGCATGCTACCCTGGCTTTTCTTTTCTAAATGTTTGGTTGGTTTTTCTCTGCAAAGTGGTTTAGGAAGGGTTACTTTTAAGGATATGTGGGTGGGTCCACTATTTAAGGCCAATAAAAAGGTGCAGAGAATATGGCTCCAGCTGTTAAGAGTGCTCGCTGCTTTTCCAGAGGACTGGAGTTCATTCCCAGCACCCACATTGGGAGGCTCCAAACTCCAGCTCTAAGGGATCTGACACCCTCTTCTGGCCTCCATGGGTATACATACATATATATATATATATATATATATATATATATATATATATATATATATAGAGAGAGAGAGAGAGAGAGAGAGAGAGAGAGAGACAGTACAGAACATGTGGGCTGAGTGCCATGGTACACATGAAGACAGATCCTGGGAGTCAGTTTTATTTTTTAAGACCATATTAATTCTGGAAATCAAACTCAGGTTTTCAGGCTTGACAAGAACCTTTCCCTGATGAGCCTTTTCTACAGTCCCCAATATTTTTATTCTGCACAAAGTTTTGTACTATAATAGCATTGATGTCATTGGTGGGCTGATAATTCATGCACTATAATAATGGCATACGTGTCAATTTTGTTTGTTTTTGAGACAGGATTTCTCTGTGCAGCCCTGGCTGTCCTAGAACTTGCTCTGTAGACCCTGCTGGCCTCGAACTCAGAGATCCATCTGTTTCTTTCTCCCAAGTGCTGGGATTAAAGGCATGCACCATGGCCACCCATCTACAAGTTCTGTACTAATATGTACTAATATGTCTGCACTGTACACAGTTCTGATAATGTGTTCTCTCCTCCCTCCCCACTAGTGTTGGATTATACTAGCTAAGGATTTCACCACTAAACTATACCCCAGCCCATATACTGCTGCGTGTACCTTAACAATGCTTTCTTTTTTTTAAAGATTTATTTATTTATTATATATAAGTGCACTGTAGCTGTCTTCAGACACACCAGAAGAGGGCATCAGACCCCATTACAGATGGTTGTGAGCCCCCATGTGGTTGCTGGGAGTTGAGCTCAGGACCTCTGGAAGAGCAGTCAGTGCTCTTAACCACTGAGCCATTTCTCCAGCCCTTAACAATGCTTTCTATATTATTTCTGTATGCTTAGAAGACAATGTGAGGGGCTGGGGATTTAGCTCAGTGGTAGAGCGCTTACCTAGGAAGTGCAAGGCCCTGGATTCGGTCCCCAGCTCCGGAAAAAAAGAACCAAAAAAAAAAAAAAAAAAAAAAGACAATGTGAGTCACAACCCGGAAATGACACTCCGTGTAACTTTGCTCCTCAGTTCCTCTTTTATAATACCATAATGCTTTATAGCAAATGAAGCTAGTAATACTGTTACCCTTAGAAAACTGTTCTGAGCATTAAGGGGCAGGGGGAGTGGTAAAACAGAGAAACTGTGGCATAGTTCCTAAAAAGTGTGGTCGTTATTATTGATCGTTGACCGCATTGCTAGTCTTGCCTCAGCCTTATCTGTGCCTGGAAATCCTTGGGAGGAAACTTTAAACCCAATTTACCCTCAAGTGCTCTGTGGGCAAAGACACCGTCATTTCCAGCTGGGACTTCTTTAAGACTCTTGTGTGCTTCCTCCCTCCCTCCCCCATCTTTAAAAAGAACTTCTTCTGGCACGTGGGGGCGTGGCTGTAAGGACCGGACTGGACCACGTGGTCGCGGAGCAGGGCTTGGGTCTTCTTAGAGGACTTTGTCAGTCTGCAACAGGTGGGATGGCCAGAATGGAAAGGGGAAAAAGTCACCTATTTATTTGTCTCTCCAGACTGGGGACATCTCTTGTAACATTCCTCCAGAGAGAGGAGATTTTGGGTGTAACGGGAATCCAGAGAGTTGGAGGTGGGGTTGCGGGGATGCTTCACAAGAGTGTTGTTGCTCTGGACCCGGGACCAGAGTAGAGCCTTTCAAGTGTTATGAAGCTACACATGAGCGTATTGGGGCAGGAATGGAGTGGGTTTGACCCCGTACTGTCTTGACTTCACTTCCCCCTTCAGGCGGTGCCTTCTTACTGGCCTGGAACAGGATGGCCCTTTTCGCTTTGGCCCTTTGGATTATGTTTTTAAAATAGTTTTTGGGGGCTTTGCTTTGCAGCTCAAATTTTATTTACTGTGTGTATGAGTGGAGGTGTGGTCTCGCTATGCAGCCCAGGCTGACTTCAAATGCCGCATTCTCCTGCTTCCCACCTCTGAGTGCTGGGATTACAGGCATGCTACAGGACAGCAGGAAAGGCGCCACGCCTGGAGCCATTTGGACAAAAAGCCCATGGATTAAGACAGATGTTCCATATAGTTTGTGAAATAAATGAACAAGAAAATAAGTGTGATGACTCCCTCTACTGTCGCGCGCCCTGATTCTCCATTACTACACAGCGCCCAAGATGTCGTCCTCAGAAGCCCCCGGGGCTTCTGCAGAAGGAAGGTGGACCCCGTTCCTTGCTTCCAGTGCCTGACCTGTAAGCGACTTGTTGAGAACTGAATAGCACAGGCTTCGGAAAACAAATGGAATTTCTGTAGTAAAATGTAAGATGATACCACATGGGTTCATTTATGTAAAGTGTCTGGAAAAGCTCATTTACAGGGACAGAAAATAGATCGGTGCTTGCCTGGGGCTGGGGTAGGAGTGCCGGCTAACCAAAAATGGGGATGAGGGAACATTCCGAGTTAGTGGAAATGTTCTAAAACTGGATTCACCGTGACAGTTCTACATTCTATGTTACTGAAGCCATTCAAGTGTGCTTGTGTAATGGGCGACCTTCACTCTATAAAGGCTGTTGTTGTTGTTGTTGTTGTTGTTGTTGTTGTTGTTGTTGTTTTAAGTTAGTGTGGGTAAGTGAATTAAATCAGTATGATAAATAGAGATTATTATCTACATTATAATTCTGACAGTACCTCTTGCAAATTGAGTTTAAAAGCATTGCTCTACGCACCATCTCCAACCTCAGTTTTCTCACCTGTTCAGTGGATGATGGTAATAGGTCAGCTGAATGAAATATCTTCCAGAAAGCAGCTCCTAACAGACCAGCATGTGACAAAGTTATTATTGACGTTTCTTTATTTTTCCTTTCTTGTTTTCAATTTTATGTGTGAGAGTATTTTGCCAGCTTGCACGGTTGTGCACCACGTGCATGCAGTGCCTGTGGAGGCCAGAAGAGGGCACCAGACCTATTGGGACTGGAGTTAAAGAGCGCTGAGAGTCACAATGTACATACTTGAAATCGAACCCAGGTTCTCTGCAGGGGCCGCAAGCACTCTCAACTGCTGAGCCGTCTCTCCAGCCCTCTAGCATTTCATAAGGAATTGTTATTTTATCCTTGACATAGGAATCTAAGAGATTGTTTCATGACTTGGGAGGGATGCTCGTCCTGGGTCTTTCAATGAGAATGATCTGAAAAGAAGACGCTGAGGTTCCACTTCCAGTGGCTCAGGCTCTCCAATGCCCTCGTGCTCAGTGATTTCACAGTTCCTATCTGTAAGGGTCCCTGATCACTAGAGCCCCTCCTTCTGGGTCAAGCTGTGAGGACAAAAGGCAGCAAGACAACAGTTACCGAGCGGATGGAGCAGTTTGTGGAGTGGCAGGAGCTTGTGGCCCCTAAGAAACTGTTTCAGATTGGCTGCCCCTGGGAGACGTCCAGAGATAAATGAGTTAGAGAACGGGAGAGATGGCTCAGCCGCCAAAAGCACTTGGTGCTCTTACAGAGGACCCAGACGTGGTTCCTAGCACCTACACGGTGGCTCCAGTTCCACCGGATCTGATGCCCTCTTCTGATGTCCTCAGATAGCAGGCATGCACGTGGTGCACATACATTTGTGCATGCAAACCGATAAATCTAAAAAGTGTGGGAGTTGTGGATAGATGGAGTCTGCCATTGTTGTGACAATATACTTAGCAAAAGCAACTTAGGGAGGGTTTGTTTCCACTCAGACTTTGAAGGTTCCATCATGGCAGGGAAGGCACTGGCAGGTGTGTGATGCAGTCACATTGTATCCACAGTAGAAAGTAGTGAGAAATGAATGCTGGTGATAAGATTGCTTCTGTCTCCATAGTCAGTCTGGGACCACAGCACAGGGCCACCCACATTTAGATGAGCTTGAGTCAGCCCTCTTCAGTTAAATCGATCTAGGAACTCCTTCAAGGACAGGTTTGTCTCCTGTGATTCTAAATGGTTCCTGATCTAGACAACTGAAAGTACCTTGGTCCACTATGCCCAGAGGACAGTCAAGGCTGTCTCAGGGAAGGAAACTGGGGTGACAAGAGTGTTAGTTAGAATTTGCTAGTAGAACAGAGCTGATAGAATGAGTGTGTGTGTGTGTGTGTGTGTGTGCATGTGTGCATGTGTGCATGTGTGCATGTGTGCATGAGTTTGTGTGACAGAGTTTATTAGCATGGCTTATGGACTGTAGTCCAAGTAGTCCAACAATGGAAAGTCCTGATGGAAAAGACCGAGAATCCCATACTTGTTCAGTCTGTGAGACTGGACACCTCAGCAGTCCCAGTCTGGTGTTGGAGTCCTGGAGGATTCCTGGAGAGGTTCTGGTTCTCAGCCTATGTGGTTCTAATACGAGCAAAGGACCGCCTAAGCAACAAGATAGATGAACTTGCCATCAAGAGCAAAACAGACAAAAATCGAAAGCTTCCCCATTCCGTGTCCTTCCAGGTAGGGTGCGTCTTCCCATCTCAAATGATCCACTCAAGAAAATCCCTCACAGGTGAGCTTCAGTTTGGTTGATTCCAGATGTAGTCAAGTTCATGACCCAAGCTTATCTACCACAGCTAGGAAGCAGCACCAGAGGAAGGAGCCTGGCCCCAGGGCCTGTGGGAAGACTTGTTTCTCCTATGGGGACATCATTCTGAAGTTCTTAGCAAGTGAGGCTGGTCAAGATGAGCAGCAGGAATTCCAGAGGGAAGAGGACCACAGCTGTCTCGGAGCCTTGTTCCCACTCAGTCTTGACTGGCCATGTTGAATATTTGTTCATCCCATATACCCACCCCTCTCCTGTTGTGCGGCTGTTCTGAAAGCGGTCCTGGCCCTCGCAGACTCCACAGAAGACACAAAGTAGCCTATAATTTAAGTGCTAACAAGGAAGGGGAAGTAGCTCAGGATGACCTGGTTCAAGATGTTAGCAGAGATCTTCCAGAGGAAATGACATCTCAGCAGAGACTCGAGGAGAAGAAAAAAAGAGCAAAGTTGCCCTCGGCCATTTCCCTGTAAACAACCCTAATGAAACTCACTGGGCCACAGACACAAAAGAATCTCAGCCAAAGTACAAGGGGAACTAGGTGGGAAAGGGAGAGGGATCCACAGGGCGAGAGGCTGTAGTGGCTACTTTTCTGTGCTGTGGTAAAATGCCATGACCAGAAGCAGCTCGTGAAAGGAAGAATTACCTGTACTCACAGGTCCGGAGGAAGCTTCCGTAATAATGGGAGAGGCATGAAAGGAAAGGCATGGCAGTAGTCAGCTGTCTCCAGGAAATGAGAGGTCACATCTCTATCCACATCCAGGAAGCAGAGAAAAAGAACCAGAAGTGGCAGACTGCTGTAAACCCCAAAGCTCACCCCCACTGATGTGCTTCCTCCCGCAGGATCCCACCTCTTCAAGGTTGCAGAACCACCTCAGACCGTATCACCAATGCAGGACCAAGTATTCATGCAGGCGACCCTGTGAGGGGCATTTCTTATTCAGTTCACCACAGAGGGGCACAAGAAAAGTGTTGACAATAACAAAACTATATCATATGCATGGATGAAAATGTCATAATGAAACCCATTAGTATATATGTATACACACATATGACCTATTAGTATGTATTTACATATTATAAGCTTATGAATATGTAGTTATATTTTATATATTACCCATTAGTCTGTGTTTATATGTATTATATATAACACATTACTCTGTTTATATATTATATAACCCATTAGTACATGTTTATATTTATGTATATGTATAAAAGGCCCATCAGTATCTATGTATATACATATGTACATATAACTCATTAGTATATATTTTTATATATTGCATAACCCATTAGCATATATTTAGATATTATATATAAAACACTAATCTGTTTGTATATCATATGACCCATTAATGTGTATTTAATATAATAAAAGCAGGAAAAAGGAAAAGGAGCAAAGATTTGGAGGGAGGATTTCTTGACTGAGAGGAAATGAGTGTACCAAGAACCTTCCAGGTGTCAGCTCTGTGTTCAAAGAGCAAAGGAAGCCAGCATCTCTGGAGCAGAGTGCAAAGGAGGCAGGTGATGGATGCTTTGGTAGTCAGAGCCAGGCTTTGCTGTCGGCCTCGGGAAACATACTGACTTCATCCTGGGTACCACTAGTGGGAGCCGATACTGAAGTGATGAGCAGAGAAGCCAGTGACCTCCCAGCCGTTGTGGAGAAGAGGTGTCTGGATGCAGGAACGCTCTTGCTTGACTATTACTGGGAACACAGGCATCTTCTACCTGAAATGCCCTCAGGCCTTGTTTGAGGAAGTCAGGACCAGGTCCTGTCTCAGTACTGCTGGTATGAGGAGCGTTCCCTCCAGACAGAGTTTCTTTTCTGTTTAGGCCCTGTTCTCAGATGCCAGTTAAGGGTCTGTCTGTCTGTCTGTCTGTCTACGAAAGCTTGCCTTCAGAAACATTGCAATCCCCATCAGTTCTCACAGATAAGTTTTGAAAACACAGAAGAAAATGTTAAGAGTCAAAGAGAAAAGGGAAGATTCGGAGGGGCGGGCTAAGGGGTAAGGATGTGATGGGTGGGTAGGGTGCCTACCTAGGATGCATGAACCCCAGCATGGCAAACAGTGGGAGTGTGGCTCAGGCCTGTCATCCCTGCACTCAGGAGGCAGAGACACGAGGAGCAGAAGTCCAAGGTCATCCTAAACTACCTTGCCAGTTTGAGGCCAGCCTGGAATACATGAAACCCTGACTAAACCAACAAATATATCGATAATTTTCCCCCAAGTAGTCTCTTTGAGACCCCTTGGATTCATCCTTTGTAGCCACAGATATATTTTCCAGTGTGAAATACAGTGTGTGCTCTGACAGATAATATTAGCTGTTGGGAAACCCTGCTACTTAAGGTCGAAGTCTACCATGTCAGGATAGCTCCCCTAAGCTCTGTGCAAAACGGAGGGCGCCCTTTCCCAGCAGGACTTCCTCTTCTCTAACTTATCCAGGTAGCCCAACCCCCACACTCTACCTGAGGAATGTCACACGGTCCTTGGCAAAATTACAGATTCAACTCTCAGAATGCCTCTCCATGCAAATGAGGAATCCCCAGAACCTTAAACCCCAGCCAAGGAAACTTCACCCTACGTAGAACCTCTTCCCACTTTCCAAGGTTCATACAGACCTTGTCCACCCTGAGTAAAGAGCTGTTTCATTACGAGAGCTGTTTTCTAAGAGCTGTAACACTAAGGAGCTTTAACACTGAATGTGAGGAGACCTCCTCCTCCTCCTCCTCCTCCTCCTCCTCCTCCCCCTCCTCCCCCTCCTCCTCCTCCTCCTCCTCTTCCTCCTCCTCCTCTTCTTCCTCCTCCTCCTCCTCCTCTTCTTCCTCCCCCTCCTCCCCCTCCTCCTCCTCCTCCTCCTCCTCCTTCTCTTGGCATTTACTGCCTGACCAGCATCCTCCTGACTCACTCCTTCCGACTTCATTCGTCCTTTCCTGCCTGGTGTGCATCAGACTCCAGACGCACCAAGGGAAAATTCGGACACAGAACTCACTCACCTCTGCTGCATCCTTCACTGCTTGGTGTGCTGCAGTGCCTGGATACCCCTAGAGAAGAATCAAAAATGGAAGCACAAGTAGTTATGACAGGAATGGAGGAACACATGTATGTATGTATGTATGTATGTATGTATGTATGTATGTATGATGTATTATGTATTATGTGTATGTATGTATGTATATACACACACAGTAAGTTGGTACTGAAGAAGAGTATTAAAATCATAACAGAAAAAATAGACCCAGTAACTTACCTGACACACCAGACTGAGGGGAGGAAAGGACCTAATTCCCTCACCTGGATCCCATATAGAGGACCCAGAACCCTGGGATCAAACCCCTCACTAATCTGCCCAGACCACCCAGTGTCTGTGCAGAGCACAGACAAGCAGAGGACTCTCCACAAGGTTTTCAGTGTGGCTCCCCCGTGTTGACTCCACTTTGGGTACCAGCTGCACACCACTCTGTGGCCCGGACACCTCACACTTCTGAGGCTCCTCTCAGCTCTGATCCAGCAACTTGACTGCAGCAGCAGCTCAGCCTTGCAATCATTTTTCTGGCCCCCTGCGGGGACTCTGTTGCCTCCCCACCCCCCCTCCCCGCCAGCCTTCTCTGCCTCTCAGTGGGTCTCTTGGAATCTCCCTGAACTCTGCTGTGGCCCCTCTCACCCTTTGTGGCCGTCCTATAACCCACGGTATAGTTTCTTGTGTGAGGTATCTTGTGTGCTCTGACAGTCAATATTAGGAATTAGGATGCCCACCTTGGCCTCTACTTGTGGTATCGGGGCTTCTTGACAAAGCTGCCAAGCAGAAGCAATATACCTGGTGACTTTACCAGCGAGCTTGTTTCTGACACAGCACCCTTTGCCTGTCTAATTTCCTTTTTAATTTCTCCTGGGGACAGCGCCCAGGCATGTATGCAGGTTACGCAAGTGCTCTACCACTGACACCCCATCCTGAGCCCCTCATTTTCTTCTTCAGGGCCCCCATCTCCAAAGACTGACACTGGGGACATTAGGGCTTCAACTGTGTGAATTATGGGAAGGAGTACAACTCATAATAGAAAGATGTGGGTAAACAAAGAGAATCATCGGGAAGCCCTGGAACTCTCAGAGCCCTCTTAGGGAGCGGAGACAAAGATAAAGTGGCCACTGTGAAGTGGCTTGAACAGAGAAATTACAGGCTCGTAAGCTAAATAAACTAGAACCAGCACAAATCAGAAGGGGTCCTGTACATGAGCAAAAATTAAAATTCAACTCACGTACAAGCAACAGCCACAATAGCTCAAGTTTTGCCTAACAGGGAGTATATTATGAAAGAATATTTAGAGGCATTGTGCTTAGAAGATTTAATTTTCAGAGAATTGTTAAAGAGAGGTTTGGGGTTTGGAGTTTAAGGGGAACACTGAGGCATATTGCCCTTTTGGTTAGAGATTTATTAGAAGAGTTGCTAATGCCATGGACAGACAAACAGACAGCAACATGGTGGGAGCCCTGAGGAGAGTTTGGGTCTAAGAGGGAGAATTGGGGTCCCTTTTATTATGTTTCAGAGGAACAGGGTGTCTCCTGTAGTCAGATTGTTTCTTATGCCATGGGGGTAGCAGGGGAGAGGGGGTGTCTTGCATTGCCAGGAAGGAATGCGGGACTCTGACTAAGTGGGGGGATGCGACGAGGGTACACTGAGACTTCCTTGGGAAGTGAGAGCAGCCCTGTCCTTCTCCAGGACTCCCTGCACCTAGGAGTCAGAGATTCAGGATGCTGGTCAGGAGTGTTCCTTTATAGAAGAAAGACTCCACCGGTGGCCATGGCCTGAGCCCAGTCCTCTCTGAATTCTAGCGTTTCGTAAAGATATAATTTCTCCTGAAATTATATGTAAGTAAAATTTTAAATTTGTAGCAAATTTGGGTTTTTTCAAATTTGGGTTTTTTGTTGTTGTTGTTGTTGTTGTTGTTGGTGGTGGTGGTGGTGGTGGTGGTGGTGTGTGTGTGTGTGTGTGTGTGTGTTGGTTTGGGTTTTTTGGTTTCGTTTTGGTTTGCTTTTTGGTCATTTTAGTTTTTGAAGATGTGGTGTCCATGTAATTCAGGCAGACCTAGAATTCACGATGTGTAGCCAGTGATATTCTTAGAACTCCTGATCCTCCTTCCCCTACCTCTCAAGTGATGGAATTGTGGGTAGGGCACCACAGTGTATGGGCCAGCAAAATGTCTGGGCAGGTTGACTCTACGATTGAACTGGAGAGCTATAAATCTTTGAATAGCTAGGAGAACTTCTAAAAGAGACTAAGAGGAAATTCACTTACAACCTTGTGGAGGGTGTAGATATTCTAAATAGATAATACTTGTGCTCCTCCCTTTTGCTATGAGACTTATTGAATGGTCCCCAGGAAACTAATTCCCTGACCTCAGGGTCTCATGATAGGAGGAGGCAAAGGCTGGATCCTGCTACGAGCCAGGGGAGGAACTCGTACCCCAGGAAGATTCTACACGATGTTCATACGCATTGCCAGACTATGGTACAGGAGAGACCAAAACCAAGACAGTGACGGGTTGATGATGGGAAAGACCACATCTTCCTTGACTAGGATGGCTTAGTTCTGCATCCCTCCTACCCTCTATTCAAATTGAATCCTCATGTAGGACGCTGGGGAGGTAGGTGGTGGAAGACTGTCATTAGACCCCTTCGTTCTTCCTCTGAACAAATAAATCTCCCTTCTCAGCTTCTGACTGTTGCTGTGTTTTTCATTGGCATGGATGAGGATGTGAAGCAGGCTAGCTGGTTAGGGGTGCCGTGACCTAACAGTCTTTGACCCCAACAGCTCTGGTAACAGTTTCAGTGAGCCTCGCCCAAAGAAAAGATAGATCACAGGTGTTAGTGACTCCTGCAAAGTCTACCCTGGGAGGACAGGAAGGATTACATGGTTCTAGAAACTGATGGAAGGAATCTCTTTACCATGGGGAATTCTCTTATTTTCCACTTCAGCCAGCATCAGTTGCCTTTTACCTCTTCTTGGAGAGGCAGAGAAATAGATATTTAGACTTTGTTTCTTTGACTCTTAGGAAAATCTGACCCAGGAAAGTTTCTTCTGACCCAGGAAAGGACTTGAATTCAGTTCCCAGCCCTATTATACACCTTGCAACAACCTCTAAGTCCAACCCCAGGTATCTGATCGGCTCTTCTGGCCTCCACGTGTATCTGTAGTCACTCACACACACACACACACACACACACACACACACACACACACACACACACACACACACACGTACACACTTTAAAAGACCTAAGGCAGCAATTTTCAACCTGAGAGTCTTGACCCCTTTTTGGGCCAAATGATCCTTTCACAGGGGTCACTTGAGACCATCTGAAAAATTTATTTACATTATTTTATTACATTATTACAGATATTTACATTACAATTTATAACACTAGCAAAATTTCAGTTATGAAGTAGCAACAAAAATAATCTTATGGTTGGGGTCATCACAGCATGAGGAACTGCACTCAAGGATAGAACCATTAGGGAGGTTGAGAACATTGACCTAGAGGCTCTCCTGGGCTATTCTGTTTCTTTAGACTATTTCAGCAAGTGACAGGGAAGGTTGAAGTATGTTGGTCTTTGATGGCTGTACTGAGACGCTGGGCTTCTGTTCAAACATTTAAGATTGAGAAACAAAAGTACCAAGGAGAGGCAGGAGGATCAGTTATATGTCAAGTTTGAGGAGGGCAGCCTAGGCTATTTGGTTTAAAGAAGAAAAACAAACAAGCAAACAAACAAAAAACAACTGGTCAGGCATGGTAGCACAAGCCTTTGATCCAAGCTCTTCAGAGACAGAGGTAGAGGAGTCTCTGTGAGTTCAAATCCAGCCTGCTCTTTTCTCTGAATGGATAAATGATCAAAAGACTTTACACAAAAGATAAAGTAAAAACTAACAGAAGAAATAGGATATTTTTGTGACATTAATCGTAGAAGACTTTCCTAAACAAAATCTACATGTGCTTATGTGAACACAACTGCAAGTGCCCAAGGGGGTCAGAAGGTGTTGGATCCCCTGGAAATGGAGTTACAGGTGGCCGTGAGCTTGAGGCGTATTAAACCTTGGGGGAAAATAATCCTGCTTTTGACAATGGAAAATAGCAAAGATTTTTATTGCATACAACATCAAGAAATTAACAGACATATGATAGGCTAGTTGTCTGTAACACCTATAACCAATGATGACTTTATATCCAGAATGTATAAGGAACATTTACTTATTATCAGCATCAAAAACAAACAAAAGGTGGCTAGAGAGATGACTCTTTGGTTAAGAGTAGCTACTGCAGGCTAGAGAGATGGCTCAGTGGTTAAGAGCACTAATTGCTCTTCCAGAGGTTCTGAGTTCAAATCCCAGAAACCACATGGTGGCTCACAACCATCTGTAATGGGATCCAATGCCCTCTTCTGGTGTGTCTGAAGACAGCTACAGTGTACTTATATATAATGAATAAATCTTTAAAAAAAAAAGTAGGTACTGCTCTTGGAGAGGACCCCAGTGTGGCTCCCAGTGCCCACAGAGTACCATCTGAGTTGTAGCTCAGCTGCTGTTTTACTCTTAAGTGTATTCTAGAAGATTCTCTTCTTGGTTAGTAAGGAGAATGTTTACAGCAGCATTATTTGTGGTAGAGAATTCAGGAATCCGTTATTAGGAGGTGTTCTAGTTTGTTTCTGTTGCTGGAATAAAATCCCCTGACAAAGGCAACAGTGGGTAGGACACAGTTTATTTGGCTCACAATTCTAGGTTACAGTTCATCGCTGCAGGAAAGTCACATACGCAGGAACTTGAGACAGCTGGTTTTAACACACCCAGTGTCAAGAGCAGAGAGAAACAAAAGCGGCCACTCTGCCTGCCTGCTTGCTGATAATATCAGCCAGGTTTCTTTACTCATACAGTTCTGAGCCCAGCCTAAGGACTGGTGTTGCCCACAGTGGGCAGGGTCTTTGTATACTAATTAGCAGTGAAGACAATTCTTCAAAGACATGCCAGTAGGCCAACCAACCTAGATAATTTTTCATTAAGACTTTCCAGATGATTCTGTTGTATCAAATTGACTATTAAAACTAACCAGCAGTGCTGGGGAGATGGCTCAGCAATTGAGAGCTCACACTGCTCTTGCAGAGGACTTGAATTCAGTTCCCAGGAGCCCTATTATAGACCTTGCGACAACCTATAAGTCCAGCCCCAGGTATCTGATCGACTCTTCTGGCCTCCACGTGTATCTGTAGTCACATGTACACACACACACACACACACACACACACACACACACACACACACTCACTCACTTTAAAAACATCTTTAAAAAAACATCTTTTTAAAAAAAAGACAGAACTTCTGTGTAGCCCTGGCTCCTGGAACTTGCTCTGTAGACCAAGCTGGCCTTAAACTTACAGAAATTCACATGCCTTACTTCCAAAGTGCTGGGATTAAATGTGTGCAACATTACCATTTGGGGGAAAATCTTTAAAAATAAATAAAACTAGCCAGCACAGAAGATATAAGTAAAGTTTTAGGGGCTGTGGATATGGCTCAGTGGTAGAACATGTAGGTTCAGTTCCAAGCCCCATGAAAATAAATAAAATTAATAAACTTCTAGCCAAATAAAACATATCTAAATGACCAATTTGGCCTGCTAAACACAGTTTGCAATTCCTGGTGAGCATCATGGGTAGGAGTCTGTTACGAAATAAAGGGGTATGGAAGAGAGGAACGGAAGTAGACCCTTCCCACCGCATCGTCCTCAGCCTCTCTCCTCTCCATGGGCAGCCTTCCAAAGACCTTTGCTGGAGACTCAGGCACAAAGAGATTGAAGCTGAGAAAACAGAGACGGGATATTAAGATAATACCCTCACCCCTTTACCCTCAAATTAGGATATCATCCTCATAGCCACGAATTTGGATTATTGATACTTCCTATCAATATAGAGCAAAGGTCTCATAAACACACACACACACACACACACACACACACACACACACACACACACACACGAGACACACAGTCACACTCTTTGAACCACACTATGGTAGTGACCATGACAGCGACCTCAAGGTATCTCCTGAGGATCTCTGAGAAGGCAAAACGTGGAGAGGATGGAGTGTGGCTTTCACCTGAGTCCTTGATCGAGAACTCAAACATACCCATACCTCCTTTGACTGATGACATCATTGCTTCTACTTAGCACCGAACATTCCATCTCCTCTTGGTAGCAAAGAGGAATGAGGCTCTAACTGGGTGAGGTGACAAGTCAGGGGACCCAAAAGACCCTTTGAAAAAAGCATCTTTATTTCACCTGCATGGATATTTTGCCTGCATGCATCTCTGTACACCATAAATGTTCCTAGTGCCCACAAAGGCTAGCAATTAATACTTACTCATACCCCAGGAACTGGAGTTAGAGACAGTTGTGAGCTTTCATGAGGGTGCTGGGAATTGAACCATGGTCCTCCTTTCATGAACTATAGACAAACAGGCAGCGTCCTAACCACTGAGCATCTCTCCAGCCCCTCAGAGGTCCTTTTGTGGGTTAGCCCTTATTTGACATACCCACAGCAGAGAATGATCCCTTTCGTTCTAATCTCAGAATAGCCACGGTTCTGTCTCTTGCCAGGTAAGACAACTGGGAATTTAACACCTTCCAGCACTGAACCCAGAGATTTCTGGGGACTTGGAACACCTGGGAAAATTACATATTTTAGGATCCTAGCTTAAGATACTCCTCTTATCTATCCACATCAGAAAAGGCCACTTACCCTCTAAATATACAAAGAAGTTTCTGCTCTTACATAAAACTTTGTGATCCTTTGGTTGGAAGCAATAGAGGTGTTGTCTTAGTTCCTTTTCTAAGACAGGTCAGAAGCAAAGAACCTATAAAACCATATATCAACACATGTATTAAAGGAAAGGATCGCATGGCAGGTTCAATGTTCAGTATCCTGGGAGTTTAGGGAAAACCTCTGAGCTGGCAGCTGAGATCAGAAGATGCTTCAGAATGGAGGGAGGCCCTGTGGCTTGTGGGAAAGCCTTCAGATAGAAGGAGGAACAGAGTGTGGACCGAAAGCCAGCAGAGGTAGTGGGGTGGAAGGAGAACGGGAAAGAATGCTGCCTGACAGAGCCAAAGAGGGGTGACCCTGAGCCCGAGGGCTGTGCACGTCTCTAGGAGAAAGCAGCCTTGGTTGGGTTTCGAGCAGTGGGGGCTGGAGTTGGTGGGGAGTCTTGATTGGCTCCATATGGTGAAGCAATGACCCTGGCTGCAGAAGGCTCAGGCAAGAGTGGATGCTTCTCACCAGACTTCCACAGGTGATGTATGCCAGGAAAGAGAAGTAGCTCTGACTGGCATTCACACAGTGGTGTGGAGAGAAGGCTTGTGGGAAGACTCTAAGGAGGGAAAATCACTGGACACATTTACTTAACCTTTTCTGATAGGATCTCATGTAGCCCAGGTTAGCCTTGAACTTACCAATGTAGATGAGGATGACCTTGAACGTTTTTTAAATTATCCTTACTTATTTATAAGTATGTGCATGCAAATGCCATGGCATCCCTGTGAAGGTTGGGGGACAGCTTGCAGGAGTAGTTCTCTATCTCCACCATGCGGGTTGCAGAGGTCAAACCCAGGTCATTAGGCTTAGAGCTAAGGCCTTCACTCGCTGAGCCATCTTGCATCACAGGATCCTGCCGTGCTACCTGAGTGTGATCCTCCTGTCTCCATCTCCCAAGTGCTGGGACCTCAGGCATGTGCTGTCACCTGTGTTCTGCTCTGCGGTGATGAAGATCAATCCCTCTGAGTGCTGGCCACACATTCTACCAAGAGAGCCACAGCCAAAGCCCTGCTGTGGGTTTATCACCATAAAACACACCCTGAATTGTCACTTACCCACATAGGTGGCCCGAAATCTGCTCTGCCCGGGTGTGAGCTGTTCCCCCAATGCAGATGGCTCTAAGAATGCCCCTGCCACACCAGTGCCTCCCACGAGTGCTCAGAAAGCCAGCCCAGTTAGCTACAAGCCATACTGCGAAGCCACTTCAGATGCCACTCCCCAGCCAGGGTTTAGTGTCTGGCGACGCCATGGCTAGTTGAGTCTGCACCCACTCTCCCTCTGGTGCAATCTGCCTCTGACTGGAGTCAGTTAACACTGCCAACAAGCCTGCAGCAAGCAGCAAGTCAAAGAGGCACGTACGACGAGTCTACCTGTCAACTCCCGGTCTACACGGCCATCCTTATGTTGCTGTATTTGGATAATCAAAAAAAAATTATTTTTTTGAAATGCTGATGGTTTGGCATTTGTAGTATGGAAAGCAATCTGGAAAGGCCCAAGTTCCCAGCATGTGCGTCTCCACCATTAGCTGCCTGGGACAGATTGTCAGCCCGAGATTCTGTAGGCTCAGAAGAGTGAGCGTATCCGGTGGGTCGCTTCCCTGGAAGCAGCCTTAATGAGTTTCAGTGATGTGCCTTTCCACAGAACCCAGCAGTGAGTCACAGCTAATTAGTTCACTCCTTCCCCTAGAGCCTACCGGGGGTCACGTTCTGTGCGATGGTGTTTCACAGCCTCCAGACACGGCTTCTGCTTTAATTGGTTTTATCTGTGATTAATGACAGCTCAAAAACAATATACGCGAAAGTGACAGTGGCAAAGAGACAGAGGACCTAAACAGTGCCCTAGGTGTCAGAAATAATTGATAATCAAGCACTTGCAAATGTCTGGACAAATCTGATTGTCTTTAAGAGTTGAAACCCCAATAATGCTGGACTTTTGTATTTAAGTCAGCAGATAGCGAAGCTATGACTGTTGACCCTGTTGGTTCGCTGTGCATATGTGTGTCAAATACTCTGTGCCACACCCACAACTCTGAGTACACACTCTTTAACGTCCATGCTCTATCTTCTTGCCTATACCCTCTGGTATGTCCACTGTAGGAGCAGACACGCGCACAGGTGCACACACACACACACACACACACACACAGACACAGACACACACACACACACACACACACACACACACACACACACACACACACAGAAGGTATGTATTCCCAGGACAAAACAGTTTGACATTTTGAAGACAACAAGAAGAGTGAAGTGTGCTACCCCTCGGGTCTGAGATAGTTCTGAAGGCCCAGATACTGAAGGCTGCCTGTGGTGACGTGGGAGGGCCTACTGGAAGAATGTTATGCTACTGGAGGTATGCCGGGATGCCTGCCCCTCCTCTGGGTCTCCGTCTTTCACTTCCTGGCAACCGTGGGGCAATCACTACTTGTGTTATTTTTGTTTTCTGAGACAGTCTCACGTAGCCCAGGCTAGCCTCCAGTTTCCTATGTTGCTGAGAATGACCTTGAAATTCAGATCCTTCTACCTCTGCACCCTGGGTGCTGGGATTACAGGTTTGCACATGATGCCCGTTTCTACAGTGCTGGGGTTCAAACTGAAGACTGCTGGCACACGTTCTCTTAATGGAGCTATGTTCTCAGCCTGTGCCACATGTTCTTAACATAATGAAGCGCTCAGCCATGGCCTGAAGCAAAGAGGGCACACAACCATGGCCTGAAATGTTAGAACCCAGGAGCAAAAGAAGCATTTCCCCCTTTTTGTTTGACTCTGGTTGCTGGGGATCTTAGCAATCCCACCCCCAATCCCCCAACCCCACTTCCTTCTAAGCAGATCCCCGCAGAGCTCCAGCTCCAGTCCTTTTCTGTTTTGTAGAAATGGCTTGGCTCAGGCAATCATTTTTTTTTTTATTTTTCTGATCACGATGATGTGAGGTTGACTAACTCAAGGTGAGAGAAATATTCTTCTGGGAGATGTTAAAAGTCGATGGCAGGTTTTAGAGAGGTGTAGAGTTTCGGTTTATTTCACGGGCTTGGGGTGGGGGGATCATATCGCAGAAGCTGTAAGGAGAAAGTGTGGGGGTGAGGGTTTGCCGTAATTCACCATTTCTCTTTTGAATCTTGAACTTGCATTGTAGCAATGTGGGGACCCCATCTCTAAAGAGATTCTCAGGGGTTTGCATCATGCGGCAGAAGCCAGTTCTGCCATACTGGGATGAGGTCAAGTTTGACCTTTGACTGGACAGGAGTTTCTCAAAGATTGTGCTCAGTGAAAGCCAAGTACTTCCTGGAGAGAGAACTGAGATGGCTTCCTGAGGCTGGTTTCCTGCCTGGGTGTCAGCACTGTAACCCTAAGCAATGTCTTTCCATGTTAGGTATGTGACACTCACTCGAGGCGCTCAAGACCAACCAGGACGATGAGGGGAGGTGCTGTCTCAAAGAGCTATGGAAACATTTTCAATTTAAAAATACGAACTTGTTGGATTTAAAGTAGGGACTCTGGTTGACCTGAAACTGGCCATCTGAGCTATGTGAGGCATTAACTCCAAGAACCAGCAAGGTATTTGTAAAGGTAATGTTTCGGGAGCCCGAGAGTCTGTAAATGGTTCAGTAACCACAGTAGGAGGAAGGGAGTTGGGTGCTGGGACTCAGCAAGGAACCTAAACAAGATATTGACTAACAGGGCTGGGGATTTAGCTCAGTGGTAGAGCGCTTACCTAGGAAGCGCAAGGCCCTGGGTTCGGTCCCCAGCTCCGAAAAAAGAACCACAAAACAAAAAAAAGGGGGGGGGGGTTGGGGATTTAGCTCAGTGGTAGAGCGCTTGCCTAACAAGCACAAGGCCCTGGGTTCGGTCCCCAGCTCCGAAAAAAAAAAAAAAAGAAAGAAAAAAGAAAAAAAAAAAGATATTGACTAACAGTAGACTCAATGCTTGGAACCTGAAACCAATGGTGAGTATTTCTCCTGTCTGTCTGTCTGTCTGTCTGTCTGTCTGTCTGTCTGTCTGTCTAACTATCCATCTACCTATCTTATCTAACTATTATCATCTATCTATCATCTATTATCTATCCATCTATCTATTAACTCTCTATCATCTATCTATCTATCTATCTATCTATCTACCTATCTATCTACCTATCTATCTATCATGTTGTGTATTGTGCATGTTCAGGTAGGTATACTTATCTGCATACATGATGTAGAAACATGAGGACAACTTGGGTGCCATTCTTCAGATTCCCAGTGAGCTCGAGGGATCCCCCATCTCTACCTCCCGTCTTGCTATCGCTGAGCTTCCAAGTGTGTGCCACCATGCATAACACTGTGGAAAAACAATAGTTATTTCTGTTTATTTTGAGCCAGGGTCTCACTAGAGAGCCCTGCCTGTCTTGGAACTCACTGTGTACACAGGCTGGCTTTGAACTTACAGGGATCCTCCTGTCTCTGCCATTTGAGTGCTGGCATTGAAGGTGTGTGCCACCACGCAGCCCACACCTGAATTTTCATGTGGGTTCTGAGAGTTGAGTTCAGATCCTCATGTTTCTGGGGTAAGGGCTTTATCAACTGAGCGGCCATCTACCCAGCCCTTGTTGTTTGCTGGTTTGGTTAATGCTGGGGATTGAAACCAGGCATTTTCACACACTGAACACTTGCTTTCCCATCCAGCTGCACCTCTTTAAAATGGCGTTCAGCCCCCAGTGAACTAGACTATGGGGGGAGGGCGGCAATGGGGGGAGGGTTGGGAGGGGAACACCCATAAGGAAGGGGAGGGGGGAGGGGGATTTTGCCCGGAAACCGGGAAAGGGAATAACACTTGAAATGTATATAAGAAATACTCAAGTTAATAAAAAAAATAAATAAATAAAAAAAAAAAATAAAATGGCGTTCAGAGTTTTGAGCCAAAATAGTTAGTTAGTGAACATAGCATCCCCAGGAGACTAGCTGGCACGTAATCCGTTCCTGACTCACATCCGCAGTCTTCATCATCACTGACGTGACCTCCATCGTCATCACCATCATCCCAGCTCTTCCAACTTACAGGTATGTGACCAAGGGGCACGACCTAACATTTATAAGGCTTCTATTCCTCATATCTGCATCAAAGCAGGAGAAACAGTTATCAAGGATACAGCGAGAAAGAGGGTCGATGACGTACACATATCAACCAACAAGATGCTTAGCAACTAGGAGAGCTTTGATAAGTGGGTGTTATTATCCCCTGGTGTTGAGAGCTTGCCTTCTTGATGGGTAGTCAAAATAGCTATTCTGATATGGTTTTCATATGATTGGGAGGAAGTCGCCGACGTCCACCAAGTGGAAACAGTCTGCTGTACTGGACAGAGGCTCCTGCTTGCTTTCTTTTTGTCGTTTTAATGTTTAAATGAAACATAAAATCTGCACAGGTTGGAGGGTAGAGAGATAGCTCAGCAGTTAAGAATGAGTACTGCTCTTCCAGAGGACCTGAGTTCAGTTCCCAGCCCTACATCAGGCAGCTATGAGCTGTCTGTCACTCTAGCTCCAGATGTGACACTGACTTCTGGCCTCTTCGAGCACACGGCATGCACACAGAGATAAACACATGAATAAAAATAAAAAACAAATTAAAAAATTGTACATGTTGCTGCATGCCTGAAACCCCAGAACTTAGGAGGTAGATGAGAGAGAACTGGCGTTCAAGATCAGCTTCAGATATAGTTCCTCTGGAAGAGCAGCCAGTGCTCTTGGCCACTAAGCCACCTGCTCCTACTACTACCTCTCAGTGCTGGCAACACATTTTATTCTATGTTGGAACCAATCAAGGGCTTCGTGCATACTAGACAAAACTCTTCCAAACGAGTCATAACTTCAGCCCATTTGAGGCAGCTTTCAGGAGGATCTTTCCTCTTCATTTGATGTGTGATTTGATCCGGTATCTTTCTGATGGCCCCAAGTTTACTCTTGTACATATTTAGAGCTTTGTCACTGAAGAAACTGGAGGGAATTGAAGACTTGAGGTCACAGATAGTGTCACCAGACTTAGCAGATAAAAATATAGGTGTTATATATTGCCTATTTGTCTCTGTAATCCCAGGATGCTGAGGCAGGAGGATGAAAAGTTAAGGGACAGCTCTGGGTACATCAAGGCCATCTCCAGACACCTAATGAGCCTGTATTAACAAAGCAAAACAGCCATCAAGCTAAAGTGTGATACGTTCTGCAACTTTGCAAGATCTAGTGGAGTACAAGTTTAAGACAGAGAGCAAGAGAGTGAAAGAAAGGACACATGAGCTTTCGCTAGAATCTCAGGCTAGGAGGCTCCAGGGAGAATCTTCTTCCATAAGTCATGTTAGGAGAGAACTGAAGCAAAATGAATCCTGGAGACCAGACTCTAGTAAGAAGTCCAGGTTATTGTTCTTCTTCCTTCCTTTTCCCATGTTCTGTGAGTGTCTGTGTATGCATGTTTTTGAATGAGTGTGTGGATGCTTGTGTGTGTGTGTGTGTGTGTGTGTGTTTGTGTGTGTGTGTATTGCATGTGGCAGCCCAAGGTTGATGTCAAGAACCACCCTTGATCTCTCTTTCCTCTTATTCACTGAGCCAAGGCCTTCCAATCAAATTCAGAGCTCACTGATATTGCTAGTCTCTAGCCAGCTTGCTCAGGAGAACTCCCTGTCTCTCTACCTTTGAGGCTAGAAAGAGGGGGTGGATACAGGGCGGGGATGGGAATGGAGGAATGGGACAACTAAGACAGGACGTGCGGTGGGGAGGAACATGGGTTGGTAGGGGCGGAGGGGTGGGACCAGAGGAGGGATTGGGATGATGACTACACCATGTGGGGAAGGGGACGGGGCACTGGGAGGAGGGCACGTAACACTACAGTATGCCATGCCTATCCAGCGCAAATGAGGGTTCTGGGGATTTAAACTCCGGTCTTCACACTTGGGTGGCAAACATGCGTTAGCCACAGAGCTACTTCCCAGCCTGCTCCAAGGTGTCTTGTTTCTTTCCATCATTATTTCCATCAGGAAAGCACCCACATGATCCCCTGATCTCAACACAGGCTGTCTGTCCTATCCTTAACCCTACAGTTCCTCCATCTCCAGTGACCAGAAGTACTTCAGTCTCTCCACAGTCTAAGAATGGCTTGATGAGAACCTGGGAAAGCCTGACCTCTTGGGCTTTATTTTATTTAGCCCAGGGTTAGGGAGTGGCCTGGTGATTTGGTTTTGTCAACTTGACACAGATAAGGACAGGGAACCTCACCTGAGAAAATGCCTCCACCAGACTGGACTGGAGACAGATCTGAAGGGCATTTTCTTGATTAATGATTGATGTGGGAGGGCCTGGCCTACTGTGGGTGGTACCATCCTGTACTGGCTGGTTTTGTGTGTAAACCTGACACAAGTTAGAGTCATCAGGAAGGAAGGAGCCTTAGTAGAGGAAATGCCTCCATGAGATCCAGCTATATGATATTTTCTCAATTAGTGATGAATGGGGGAGGGCCCAGCCATCCCTGGGCTGGCAGTCCTGGGTTCTATGAAAAAGCAGGCCGAGCAAGCCATGGGAAGCAAGTCAGTAAGCAGCACCCCTTCATGGCCACTGCATCAGCTCCTGCCTCCAGGTTCCAGCCTTGCTTGAGTTCTTGTCCTGACTTCCTCCAGTGATGGATTATGATCTGGAAGTGTAAGCCAAACAAACCCTTTCCTCACCAACTACTTTTTGGTCATGGAGTTTTGTCAAAACAATAGAAACCCTAACTAAAACACACCCCAGACATGGTGGTATGGTTGTATCCAAGATATAAGGGACAAACCAGCAAGTAGTGTTCCTTCATGGCCTCTGCTTTAGTCCCTGTCCCCAGACTCCTGCCTTGAGCTCTTCCTGACCTCTTCAGTGATGGTCTGTGACCTGAGAGTTGTAAGACACAATGAACCATTTCCTCCCTGGGCTATCTCTGGTCAGTGTGTTAGCACCACAATAGGAAGCCATCTAGGGTAGAGAGAGAGTTCTGGTTGCTTCTCGTCCCAAGCTCCATTGAATTCCTAACTTACCTTTTTCAGAGATGAAAACAGATATCAGAGCAAATATCAACCTAACGACTTTCAACTCAAACTGAGGCTGACATATTTATACCTACCATTTCTTCTAGTGAGATGAGGAACTGACCCCTGGGAAAAGTCAGGCTTCTAATTCTCCATCTCACCACCCATCTAACCACAAACATTTTCTTTTGAAGACTGTGCCTGACACAAGGCTGCTTGTACATACATGCATCTGTGTTTATTGCCCACTCCAATTTTCAGTGTCTGAAACCACATGGAGCTAGCCTCATGGAAGGCTTTTAGATCCCAGAAGCCATGACAAGAGAGGAGCCATTACATGTGCCTTGAAATCATCTCTCCATCGGCTATCCCCAGGACACTGTAATCTCAGCCCTTTCTGCTCTAAACTCTGCTACTGAGCAGTTAGTTAGGCCTTCTGGTCTACCACAGCTCCTGAGCGTGATCAATGGCAGACCATCATCTTCCTCTCTTTCCAACAAACCTGGCTGCACACAAGCCTCGGGGGTGGAAAGAGGGTGACCATGAGACTTCTCCAAGCCCTTGACTGTCCTTTTATTTCCTCTCCTATGCAAGACTTTCTATTATTGTCAATTCTCACCCCCATATTCTGGCATGAAACTGCATAGAGTCCAAGAATTATAAATCCCACCTGGGCTTCCAGGTTGTTCTAAGGTATTTTTGTTGAGGTAGGAGGACAGAACATATTTCATATATATATATATATATATATATATATAGAGAGAGAGAGAGAGAGAGAGAGAGAGGATCTATGTACAAGTTCAGGCTGACCTTGAACTTGTAGGTGGTTCTCCTGCCTATGCAAGAGGCAAATGTGTGGGGTGATTTTCTGATTAACGAATGATGTGGGAGGGCCTAGCCCACTACGGGCCATGCTAACCCCGGGTAAGTGGTCCTAGATTGTATAAGAAAGCAGGCTGAGGTAAGCCATAGAGAACAAGCCGGTGAGCATCAGTCTTTTATGGCTTCCATCTCAACTCCTCCTCTAGTCCATGCCCTGACCTCCCTGCAAGATGAACTACAGAGGCTAAGCTGAAAACAAACAAGCAAACAACAAACAAAGAACCCTTTCCTCTTCAAGCTGCTTTTAATCAGGTTACTTTATCACAACTATAAAAACCCAACTGAGACAGACTACCGTTTTGGTGACGACTGGACATTTGTACCAGGTGGTGTGTGCTGGGTGGGGGATGGGGGAAGGTAAGGTTCAAAAGGCCCTGGAGCCATCTGGGTGAAAGAGAAAGGGCTTTGAGTAGCTGCCAGGAGAGGGACTTAAGGAAAGGGCGGAGTATATGCAGCCTTTAAGTTCCCTTGTTTGAAACAGGGTCTTATTTTCCAACCCAAGCTGGTCCAAACCTCGGAATTCTCCTGCCTCAGACTCCCAAGTGCTGGGACTACAGGAGTGCACCACCACATCCAAATTATGCAACTGTTTTCAGAGACTCTTTGCTATGTTTTTGTTTATTTTTTTTAATCCTATATCTATGGGTAATTTGCATGCGTATGTATCTGTGTTCCACATGTGTGCCTGGTAGCCATAGTGGCCAGAAGAGAGTTTCCAGTCCCCTGGAACTAAAGTTACAGATGGTGACTTGTCACCATGTGGGTGCTAGAAGTCAAATGTGGGTCCTCTACAAAAGCAGGCAATGCTCTTGACGGTGGAGCCAGCCTCCCTCCATCGTGAGGGTCTTCTGTCTGGTCTTTGTTGCTGTTGCTGTCATTGTTTAAAGACAGAGTCTCGTGTAGCCCATGCTGGCCTTGAACTATGCCCTTGAACTTCTGCTCTTTTTGCCTTCACTTCCCGAGTGCTGAGATTTCAGATGTGGGTAGTCTGCCTAGTTCATGTGGTGCAAAGGAATAAACCCAGAACTTCATGCATGCCAGACAAGCACTTTCCCAACTGAGTTACATCACATTTGGTGGACTGTGTCTAACGTCCCAGAAGAAAGTCAGTAAACTCTACCTTCTTTGGGGCTCTCAGAAAGTCAGATTTCTTTGCTGGTTTGGAGGAAGATGATCAAGATTTATATAATGAGGCTCACTTGAAGGTGATCTTCGAGGCAGCAGCTACTTAGGGCCCATGTGCAGTTGCATTAACTAATTCCACCCGATATGGAGACCCACCTTCCTCTTCTCCAGAACTCAGGATGGTAAACACTGCAAACGAAGCAGGGCTCCTGCAACTGCAGCAGACTCCCTCAAGGGTTGGCTGGAAGGTGAGTTAAGAGCGAGCCAGGCTGTGTGCTGGGTCCTCTGGGCCCACCATGCTCCTCTTAAATAATGTGCTTTGGCTGTTTTCCTTTTCTGTTTTTATGATGAACGTGTTTTGTGTTCATTAAATAATATTTGGGAAATGCAGTAAACAGTAAAAGAAGCCAAGGAAATTCCTCTGTGGTCTCACAGTCCACTCTAAACATGTTTCCTTCAAAGTGGATGCATTCTTTACATAGATTAGGGGAGAGGGAAAGGAGGGAGAGAAAGGAGATTTTTAGTATAATTGGATGCACTTCCCTGAAGCGCTGCTTTCAAGGCAAAGGGGTTAATGTGATTTTCAAATGCTAAATGCTAAATGAGTCATCTTAGAAGTATTGAGCAATTTCATGATTTTGGTAAAAACAAAGTTGACTCTTCTTCATCCTGTCATTAGGAGTCACCTACTCAAATACACAGCTGCTCTTTTCGAGGTCCATACTTAGGGAGAAGGAGAGTAAAGCACACATCAAGATACATAAATGGGGGGCTGGGGATTTAGCTCAGTGGTAGAGCGCTTACCTAGGAAGCGTAAGGCCCTGGGTTCGGTCCCCAGCTCCGAAAAAAAGAACCAAAAAAAAAAAAAGATACATAAATGGAATGCTGAGGAAAGACAGCTCAGCTAGGGAATACTTGCTGCCAAGCCTGCAGACCTGGGTTCAACCCTAGGTCCCACATGGGAAAGGAGAGAATCTATTCCTGAAAGCTGTCCCCTGACTTCCAATGCACACTATGGCACACAGGTAAGTCCCTACCCCCGGTACATGCACACACACACACACACACACACACACACACACACACACACACACACACGTGATAAAATAAATAGCATTTACAGAAAGATGAATATGATGACATCGTGCTTGTAAAGCTGAAGCAGGACAATGGTGAGTTCCAGGACAGTCTTGACTGCAAAACAACATTCTGTCTTAGAACAAACAAACAAACAAAGCCCACTAAAGATGTGCAATGCACATACTAGTGTGACTTGAATACTTATTAAGCTGGGAGTCATGATTCATGGCCGTTACCCCAGTGTGTGGAAGACTGGGACAGTAAAATCATGAACCTAAGGTCAGACTGGGCTACATAGCAAAACTCTATTAAAGAGAAGGGGGAGGGGGAGGAGGAGAGGAAGAGGACAGATTATTAAACTTGTGTTTCTTAGTCAAATAGACTTACTTCTTACTAAAGTTAAAAGAAGTTTTAAAAAAATACAACAGGCTTAATCATTTAAATTTCTTAATAAATTTTGTCCTTTAATACAGCTGGTGTGGAGCTCACTGACAGGACCTGTTGAGCATACACAAGACTCTGGGTTCACTTCCCAACACCAAAGCCATTCACACCTTAAAGCCAGCATTCAGAGATGTCAGAGGCAAGTGTACCTCTATGAGGTAGGCCATCCTGGACTACATTGGTAGTTCTACCCAGCAAGAGCCACGAAGTCAAGTAAGACACTGCCTCAAACAAAAGAAAAAGAAAACCATATTCTAAAATGGATTTAGATTGTATGTATTCAATGATGTTTGTATTCAATGATGACTTTTCTCAAAGATTAACGAAGGGTGAAATCTGAGGCAGGACTATCCACAAGGAACAAGGAGTAGTTTAAATTACTTATTTCTGTTGAGCAAAGACAGGAACATGCTTCATTTTGCTGCAGCCACGGGGGTGGGGAGGTGCTCAGCTCATTTTCTCAATGCTTTTGAGAAAATATTCTCTGGGGAATTGTTTATAGCCACAATGTTAAGATTTCCAAACTTCAGGTTTTTGATAAGTATTTCCTAAAACCTAAAAGGACCCATCCATCTCCCTAATGAATCCCATCCCACAATTTCTCACTTTTTTTCATATGTGCATGTACATATGGATGGATCATGCACATGTGTGTGCAGATGCATGTGTGTGCAGATGCATGTGTGTGCAGATGCATGTGTGTGCAGATGCATGTGTGTGCAGATGCATGTATGTATGTATATTCATGGAAGCCAGAGGGAGATGGCATGTGTCCTGATCCATCACTGTCTGCCTTATTTCGCTGAGGTAGAGTCTGTCACTGAAATTGAACCTAGAATGGTGGCCAGAGAGCCTCAAGGATCTCCCTGCCCCCACCTCCACAGTAGGGGACCACGCCCAGCCTTTTTATTTGAGTGCTGAGATCTGAACTCAGGTCCTCTTGCTTTTTTTTTTTTTTAAAGATTTATTTATTTATTAAGTACACTGCAGCTGTCTTCAGACACACCAGAAGAGGGCATCAGATCTCATTACAGATGGTTGTGAGCCACCATGTGGTTGTGGGATTTGAACTCAGGACCTCCGGAAGAGCATTCAGTGCCCTTAACCGCTGAGCTGGTTCTCTTGCTTCTATAGCAATCATTCTTGCCCACTGAGCCATCTCTTCAGCCCCATTTTCTTTTAGCCTGTCTAAGCAGTCTTTACAGGAGAATAGCTCAAGGGGAACCCGCTCAAGGACACCATGCAAAGCAGCTCTTCCTTTGCTGTCAAAACCTAAACTGTACGATCTCTACTTAGCCTTTCTTAGTATTATCCTGCCCATGTAGCAATCTATTGGACTTTTTTTTTTACTATTGATAATATATTTTTAAAGTTTGAAACTCATCAGTAAAGTGCCTACCATGCAAGCATGAGGACCTGAGTTTGGATCCCAGCCCCCATGTAAATCCTGGGCACAGCCGCACAGGTCTGAAACCCCAGGGCTGAGGAGATAGAGAGACGGGGGGCTTCCTGGGGTTTGCTGGGCAGCTAGCACTAGCCAACATGGTGAGTTCTAGATTCAATGAGAGACTTGTCTCAAGAAATAGGATGGATGGGCTGGGGATATGGCTCAGTTGATAGAGTACTTGCCTAGCATCCACAAAGCCCTGGGTATGATTCCCAGAAACATGTACAACCAGACAAGGCAGCACTCACTTATGATCCTGGCGCTTGGGCGGCAGAGGCAAAAGGATCAGAAGTTCAAATTTGCCCTAAGCTTAAGGGTGAGCTTGAGGCTAGTCTAGGCTTCCTAAGACCCTGCCCCTGAGTAAATGAACGATTGAACAATTAGGAAAGTGTATGCAGTATACTGTCCTGATTCCATCCCTCCGACACATCCACAAAAATTCTGTGAGTTTCTTATTTTTTCTTAAGTTTTGTCATAGGAACATAAACACACACCCATTGATGCTTTGGTAGGCTCTGACCTCCTTTTGTTGGTGACTAAACCCAGGGCACGCAAGGCAAGAGCTCTACCACAGAGCCCCCAGCCTAGGTTCCACCTCTCCGTCTACAAAACTCCATCTATAGATGCGTTGTTCTGCACCTCACTCCTTTAGTCTGACCTTACTGATACATCTCAGGAACCGTTCCATGCTGGAAATCATTCTGCTTTTAAAGCTTTTTAAAATTTAAAGAACTCTATTAAATGCTGCCTCTTAATGTACTGGGCCAGTTTTGCTTGTGATGGACGTTTGAGGTGGGGGGGGGGCATCGTTTGCCATTGCCTGTGATGCTCTGGACATATGCCAAGCTGCATTATGTGCGTGTATCGTTGGAGAAATTCCAAAAAATACAGAAGGGTGTCTCGGGGAATGCGTACCCTAGAAGCACTGAGTGGGAAGCTGTGTGAGCCAGACTTTCATCACCATGACAAAACCCCTCACATAAAAACAGCAGGAAAGGAAGAAGGGTTTCCTTTGGTTTGCAGAACTTTACCATGCCTCCCAGGTTCACCACCTCCCCAGATAGCCCCACCATCTGGGACCAAGCCTTCCACACATGAGCCTATGGGGGACGTTTTGCGTTCCAAAAAAGAACATTCCACCCCGACCTCCAAAGGCTGATGACCGGCTAACAACGCAAAAACGCATTTCGTCCATTTCAAAGTTCCGGGAATTGCTTGGAAGTTCAAGTCCAAGGTCTCCCTGATATCCAAGATGAGCTCACAGCTCATCAAAAACAGAAAACGAGTTACATCCTGTCGATATATATGTATATCGACATTTGCCCTTTAAATAAATACCCAGGCCAGCAAGCGGGCTCAGCAGGTAGAAGATAGCTGCTGCCAAGGTTGATGACCTGAGCTTGATCTTGGGGACGCACATGGCAGGAGGAGAGAACCGACTCTTAAAAACTGACCTCTGACCTCCACTTCCGTGACATGTATAAAACACACACACACACACACACACACACACACACACACACACACAACTATAAATAAAATGCAATAAAAGTTTAAAAATATATTCCATATCTGAGGGAAAGACCTCAATCTTGTTTTTTTTTTTTTTCTTTTTTCTTTTTTCTTTTTTTCGGAGCTGGGGACCAAACCCAGGGCCTTGTGCTTGCTAGGCAAGTGCTCTACCACTGAGCTAAATCCCCAACCCCCTCAATCTGGTTTTAAAGTGTATTGGCATTACGTTCTGTTTACATTTCATTACATATCACGTGTGTGTATGATGTAGGGCCTCATCTGTACTACTGCATGTGTATGGAGGCCTGTTTTAGTTTGCCGTTCTGTTGCTGTAATAAACACCATGACCAAAAGCAACCTGGGGAGGGAGAAGTTATTTGACTTCCACTTCCAGGCCACAGTCCATCATCATGAAAAGTCAGCGTAGGAAATGAAGCCAAAACATGGAGGGATGCCGCTTACCGGCCTGCTTTCTCTTAGACTCACCACAAGCTTTCTTCTACACCCAGACCCACCTGAGCAGGAACGGTACTGCTCGCCTCACATAGCAATTACGAAAATGCCCCACAGGCCAACCTGATGAAGGAGTCCCTCGGTTAAGGTTCCCCTTTCCCATGTTGGTCAAGTTGAGAGCCAAGATTAGCTCTCACGAGATCAGAGGGCAGCTTTCAGTTCTTTACTTCTTGTGGGATCCAAGGATGAACTCAGGTATTTAGGCTCATGGCGAGTCCTTACACCTGCTGAGACACCTCTTCAGTGCCGTTTATCAGACATGTTATTTCTTTTAAAGCCATACAGTTATCTTCTAAAGATGTATTTTACTTTTAACCATGTATACGTGTGTCCTTATACGGGCTCATGTATGAGTGCAGACACCCGCAGAATCCAGAAGAGGGAGTCAGGTTCTCTGGCTAGAGTTACAGAGCTATCTGATGTAAGTGCTGGGATCTGAACTCGGGTCCATAGCAAGAGCAGCAAGTGCTCTTAACCACTGAGTCATCTTTCCAGCCCCAAGCCCTGCTTTTTAAATTTTTATTTGAAATTAAGCTATGGTGGTGCTTATCTTTAATCCCAGCATTCAAAAGGCAAAGGCAAGGGAGTCTCTTGAGCTCATCCCAGGCTATGCAGAGAAACCCTGTCTAGGAAAATAAAACATATATATAAGCTTATATTTTTTTTTTGTTCTTTTTTTTCGGAGCTGGGGACCAAACCCAGGGCCTTGCGCTTCCTAGGTAAGCGCTCTACCACTGAGCTAAATCCCCAGCCCCAATAAGCTTATATTTTTAAAAAGCCTTAATAATAATAAAAATACTTAAGGCCAGAAGGATTTACTTTTGGCTCATTGTGTAAGAAAGGACACAGTCCGTGACAGTCAGGAAAGCATGGCAGTAGGAGCACGAGGCAGCTGGTCACACTGCCTCTGCAATCAGGAAGCACAGGAAATGGGGCTGGGCTACAAAGCCTCAAGGCCCTCTTCCAGTGACCCACTTCCTCCAATAAGGTTCCACCTCCTAAACATGCCACAACCTCACACAGCGCCACCAGCTGGGCACCAAGTGTTTAAACACTTGAGCCTGTGGGGGACGTTTCACATTCAAACCGACCAGCTGCTTTTAGAATCACACTGTGGTCAAATCATTGTTTGTTTGTTTGTTTGTTTGTTTGTTTGTTACCATTTAGTGAAACACTCCTCTTTGCCTGTGCTGTTTGACTTCTTTGGGGACTCCGTTCAACATGATAAAAGAGGTCATCTCCCGTTGGTGGCAGCCTTGGCCCATTGTATTTGCACAGAAGGACATCACCCAAGAAAGCCTCTCAGCCATCTTTCCTGAATAGCCTCAGGACAATCAGCCAGGCAGCAAAGGGGCACTCGTTTATCTGCCTACCTAGCCACGGTCCACCTGTGACACCATCTTTATCAGCCTATGGTATTCCTTCAGTTTCCTCATTCAGAGTGACACTTAGCTTGCTGCTTTAGCCAGACTGGTGGATTGTGTGCAGGGTGGCATGGGGACATGAATGGAAGGGATACAAACTCTCAGAAATGTAAACCAGAGACAAAGGAGATCCTTAGGCGTACAGAGGTGGTGCATGTTCAACATGTGGGAGGGAAGTTCCCACTGAAAGACTGGCAGGCACCAGTCACCACTGTAGTCACCCTCTGTGATTAGGGCTGCACTGCAGTGCTTGGCATTGAACCCAGGACCTCAAGAGTGCCAAGCAGGTGCTTCATGCTACTAAGCTAGAGCCGAACTCTGGAGGTACAATCTTCTGTTTTACAGACACAATGAGATCATAGACTTTTTTTCCCACTGAAGAGATGGATAGAATTAACTTTGAAGCTTTACCAAGATAGCACATAAGCCAAGGCAGTAGACAGATGCAGCTAGCAGCATGCCGCATGGCCTAATTTTAGAGTCCCTACTCTGCCTGATCCCTCCCCAGAAACCATGAGATCATGGCTAATCTCTTTATTTAAAAATTTTCACATTTACTTGTGTGTGTGTGTCTATGTGCGCTAGTATGTGTGTATATGTGTGTGTGTATATATGTGTATGGGGGTATAGGTGTGAGTATATGTGTGTATATGTGTATGTGTGTATATGTATATGTGTATATGTATGTGTATATATGTATGTGAGTATATGTGTGTATGTGTGTATATATGTGTATTATATGTGTATGTGTATGAGTATGTATATGAGCGTGTGTGTATATATGTGTACGTGTGTATGTGTGTATATGTGAGTATGTGTATGTATATATATGTGTGTGTGATGTGTGTGTGTATGTGTGTGTGTGTGTGTGTGTGTGTGTGTGTGTGTGTGTGTGTGTGTGTTCATGGGGGGAACAAATGTATGTTTATGGGAATGAAAGAAAATAATCTGAGGTGTCTTTTCTCTAGAGCCTTCCATTTGTTTGGTGTTTAAGCCAGAGGTCTCTTGTTGATCTGGACCTTGCCAGATAGGTTACCCTGGCTGCTCAGGAAGTTCCAGGGGTGTACCTGCCTCTGCCTTCTCGGTGCTGTAGATCTAAATGCATGCCACACACCCAGATTTGTTGCTTTTAAATATGGGATCTGGGATGGAGCTCATATCTGCATGCTTGCCCAGAAGCACATCACTGGTTAAGTCATCTTCCCAACCCTATGTGGTCTGTTAAAACCGGCCTGTTAAATTGCACATACTGGCCTCAAATTCAAGATCCTCTGCCTCAGCTCCAAGAAGCTGGGATCACAGGTGCCTCACTACCTCTTTTAAACAGGATGTTTGGCTGCAGGGTACCATCCCTGACATCTTCAGAGAATGCAGATGGACAGGCACCTGCTCTGAGCACATCCTTCTGGGGTTAACATGACCCGTGATCTGGGTGGTGTGTTAGGAAAGTCTGAACCAGTGACTCTGGCCCTGGAGATCACATCCTCCCTCGTCCTTTATCTCCCCTTTCCTCCCTGGACCTTCAATCAAGAGACCAAGAGACAAGTTTTCTGAGAGCTTCGGGCAAACCTGCTGACCCATCATTCTGGGGCCAGAATTGTGACAGACAGGATCTTGCCATTTGCAAGCTGAAATTAGGGAAGAAGGAACACTTCAGAGCTAAGTGGGAGATGTTTAAAGTGATGGAAAGAGCACCCATCTACACAGATGAGACTCTGAAAGACAGAAACAGGCACATTCTCCACGATGGTTCTTTTTCCATGCCTGTGTGTGTGTGTGTGTGTGTGTGTGTGTGTGTGTGTGTGTGTGTGTGTGTGATCAATTAAAGGACTGTACCACTTAAATAAATAGAGAACTGCACAATAATGGCCATTTGGGGCCAGTAAGCAGAGTAGCAAAGTCATGTCACTCAATAGTCCCCAAGGATCTCAGTTCTGTGCAGCCGGCAATAAAGCAGTGTGGGAAGCACTGACCTTGAAGTCTCCGAGCAGGGACTGCCTGGCATTCTGCATTCTAAGAAGGCCCTGATGCATGGGCTTACTTCAGGAGCAGTTTCACTTTAGGAAAAATAAAGTTTCTGGTGCTTTAAAAAAAAAAAAAAGACAAAGTTCATTCAATGATTTTGTTACTTTTGTTTTTAAAATGGGTCCAGGGTTGGGGATGTGACTTAGTTGGTAGGATGTTTGCTTGGCATTCTTGAAGCCCTGGGTTTGATCCCCAACACCACGATAAAAGGTGCATATGGTGCATAGTAAACCCCCTCCCCCTCTGAAGGCAGGATGATGAGAAATTCAGGGCCAGCCTGGGATACAATGAGACCCAATCCTAAATCAGCCCACCTGTCAAGTTTCCGTGGGTAAAGGCACTGACTGCCAAGCTAACAATCCAAGGTGGATCTCCTGCATCTGCCTGGGGAAGGCCCTAACCTGTATGCTGTTTTCTGACCCCGACACCATGTGCTTCTCCCTCCCCCACAAGCTCGCACAAAAATAAACAAAAAGAGTCTCAGTCAGGTGGGTGCTGCTGAAGGCGGTGCTGGAACACACCGTTAATTCCAGCACTTGGGAGGCAGGAGCAGGCAGACTCCATGAGTTGGAGGCCAGCCTGGTTTGCAGATTGAGTCCCAGGACAGCCAAGACTACACAGAAAAACCCTCTTTGGGGAAAAAAAAATAATAAAAGAATCTTAAAAATTCAGGAAGAAAGCAAAACTTGGAGGGGAGAGGGTGGAAGGGTTGCTCAATGGTTAAGGCACTTGTTCCTCTAGAGGAACCTGGACTCAGCACCCAGATGGTGGCTCACAACCATCCTCGACTCCAGCTCCAGGGGCTCTGGGTCTCCTTCCAACCCCTCCAGGCAATAGGCCAGCACGTGGTATACGTCCATGCATGCAGGGAAAATATTCATAAAATTAAGTCTAAAATTTTTTTCATTAAAAGCAAATATTGATATTGAAGGAGACAAAAAGAAAGAGCAAGATGTAGCCACAGAGAGGCTGGGGAGAAGGCTCAGCAGTTAAAAGCTTTGCTGCTCTCCCAGAGACCTGAGTTCGGATCCCAGCTTCCAGGTCAGGTGGCCCACGACTGCCTGGGACTCCAGCTCCAGGGCTTTAGCTCCCTTTCCCGGCCTCCACAGGCACCCATACATATAAATAAATCTGTTTTCTACCTAGAGTGGGTCCAAGAGCTTACCTCTGCATTAGGAGATGGAGTGATATTCATAGAAGTATTCCCTCCTTCTGGACGCTGCAGTGAGGAGGGTGTGTCAGTCAGTGGTAGAATGCTTGACTTTCATCTCGAGTACTGTCAGCTTGATCCCCAGCATCGGAAAATAATGAGAAGTATAGTAGCAATGCTGGGGGCGGTAGTAATAGCGACAAAGAAACATCAAGGGAAAGGTCAGGTTTATAGCCTCCATATAAAAATCAGACTAAAACGTGAAGAAAGGAATACGTTGGTTTAAATCAGGAAGTGATATAGTGGATGACAAAATGGCTAAAGGAGCTTCGTCATCAAGACCGATGACCCACGTTTGGTCCCCAGGGTCTGTGTGGTAGAAGGAGAGAACTGACTCACTCGAGTTATTCTTAGACTTCCATACACATGCTGCGGCACGTGAATGCCCACACTCACTCGTGTGCACGCACACAGACTCATGTGCACAAACGCGCACATGTACGTTCCTTTCAACATATGTGTATATCTCTACACACTTATTTCAATAATCACTACATGCTACATAGTCCAACTGAAATGCTCTTCAACACCATGCTTTCAAATCATCCTCCAAATATTTAGGGGGAAAACAGTGTGAGAAGCTGAGTGAAACTCTTTATGTAGATGCAATTCTTACTTCCTTTTGTTTCCTGTGGTGCTGCTGATCCATTCTTTATCCATTCTAAGCACACACTTCTCTAGTCAGCTGCAGTCCAAGTCCACACTTGTAATCCTTACTGTATTTCACGGAAAGGTCTCAGGGCTGGAGAGATGGCTCAGTGGTTAAGAGCACTGACTGCTCTTCCAGAGATCCTGAGTTCAATTCCCAGCAACCACAAGGTGGCTTACAACCATCTGTAATGGGATCTGATGGCCTCTTCTAGTGTGTCTGAAGACAGCTACAGTGTACTTATATATAAAGAAAAGAAAAAAGAAAAGGTCTTGTGTGCCTCAGGCTGGTCTTGAACTTGATGTGTAGCTGAGGATGAGCTGAACTTGTGATCTTCCTGTCTCTCTCTCCCTAGTGCTGGGATTACAGGAGGGTACCAGTTTATATGGTGCTGGGGTTTGAACTAAGGGGAGCACTACCTGAACTGAGCCCCAATCCCAGCCCCACCCGTGGAATCCTTATGCTCTATCAAAAGCAGTAATTTTTCCAAGGAGCCTAGATTTGGAGAGGGTCAAAGATTTTTCGTAAGCATGCTTCTGTTCACACTGGGCCTGCGTTCTGGAAGCCTTCCTCTGATGGGCACTTCCGATGAAGAGGCATTGCCCACAGGAGAGGAGCTGGGCTGCAGGGCCAGGGACTTGATGCAGCATTTGCTTGGACAAGTTACTTCAAGCTTTCTCTCAATTTAGTTTTCATTCTCTATGCAACCCTTGTCATGGTTCACTATGTAAACCAGTCTGTCCTTGAACTCCCAGAGATCCCTTTGCCTCTGCTTACATAGTGCCAGGATTAAAATCCAGGTCAATTTAGTTTCCTTGACTTGGAATGGCTCAGTTTAGTTTTCGTGACTTCTAATGGAGCTAAGAGGGTTGTAGGGAAGATTAAGCATGATCCTGCTAATACTTAGCAAATGTAACCACAGACACCTGTGAAGACAGAAGCAGGGTGGGGGAATTAAACAGGACAGTTCACATGATGTGACAAGCCTGTTTCCTGAGCATCTGTGGCAGGCTTTCCCTCAATGACTTTCTCAAAACTTTGTTGTGAATGCCTGTGAAGTGTTCTTTTATGCTATTGCTATGGAAACTAATTTTCTTGCCTAATCTTATTTTAATAAGATTAAGGGCTATTTTATCCCCATGCCCCACAAAATATATTGGTGAGGATTGTATTAGAATCAGTATTTGTTTATATATTTTCATAAAAATGTATCTTTGTATCTTCCTTTCTTCCTTTGTATTTTAGGCTTAACTACAGTTAATTATGCTAAGTTGTGTGTGGGGCTCTCACCTAAATAGTGCGGTGCCGTCATGTGTCTGGGCGGGGGTTTCCCCGGCAGAGGAACAGACACGCAGAGCCTGCACAAAGCCGCGCTGTGTCTGGGGGTCGGGGCTCACCCAAACAGCCCCGGTGTATGGGGGTGGGGAGTGTTCACCTGAACTGCGTCATCACGCGTCTGGCCTAAGGTAAGCTCTACAGTTAGGAAAGAGGCTTCCTCATAGCTACCAAGGCTTTGAGTGAGGGACCTCTCTTGAGAAAATGTATCCATAGATTGGCTTGTCAGCAAGGGGCTGGGTGCACTTTCTTCTAATTATTGATTCGCGGGGCTCAGCCCACCTTGGGTGGTATCAACCTTTGGCGAGTGGTCCCGGGTTGAATGAGGAAGCAGGCCCGGCCGAGCAAGCTATGCGGAGCAAGCCACCAAGTAGCACGCCTCTGTGGTCCTTGCTTCCGGAATCCTACCTTCAGCTCCTGCCTGACTTCCCTTCACGATAGACTTCGACTGTAAGCTGAAACAGCACTTTTCCTCCCCAATCTGTGTCTGCTTATCGCAGACAGGTAAAACTAATGAGAACAAAAGGATTTTAAAAAATCTGTATGATTATTTTAATTTTTAGTGTATAAGGGAGAGTAGCGAGTGTGTGCAGTACTCATAGTGGCCAGAAGAGGGCAGTGGATGCTCTGGAAACGGAGTGACAGGCAGCTGCTGCCTGCCCCGGGTGCTGGGAAATAATCTTTGGTCATCCGGAAAAGCGGGGACCGTTCTTAACTGCTGGGCCATCTCTCCAGTCCCATAGATAAGGATTTTCAAGAAACATAACTTGGGACCAGACAGACACGATACTTTAATGGATAAAGGCATCTGTTGCCAAGTTGGACAACCTGAGTTCTATCCCTGAGACCACATGGGTGGTGTCCTTTCACACAAACACACACAAAATGTAATTTCAAAAGAAATTTATTATGTTACAACAAAAAAATTAGTAAAGAAAAAACAAACACAATTTGATGTAAAATCTAGGATATCTATATGATCTCTCATTCAAATAAACTAAGAGTCAAAGCGGCACAGTCGACAAATTTACTTAAAGCCTCGTAAGTTTCTTCACTTGTAGGCTGAGGCAGCTCTATTGCTTGAAATCAGGAGGTCAAGGCCAGCCCTGGGAACACACTGAGAACCTTACCCCTACCCCTAGAGAAACCGAAATTAAGTGAGGAAAAGAAGCACAAACCAGGGCTCCCACAGGTAAGTCAGAACCTGTGACCACACCAGCCCACTCAGGTCCCAAGGGTATTCTTAGTGAAATTAGCAGCCGGATCACATGACCAGTTATGGTCGATTATACATTCAAATAGAGACGAAGGCTCAGACAACCATGAAGGAGACAGAGAGGAACCTTCACAGTGGTTGGGTATCACAGCACTCCGAGGAATTTCACAAACGCTCATGCAGTGGTACCCGCGACTCCCACAACGCTGTGCAGTTCAGGGGCAGGGCTGCTGCCTGATTTCAGCCATAGTCCCACAGCTGAATCTCTGACCTGGAGCTTGGGGAAGGGCGGAGGGATAAGGGAATTGCCTCTGTGGACTGTTTCCATGTGCGTTTAATCTCTCACTCATGTCAGAATGTTTCACAAATGAGGGACTTGAAGGTCAGAAAAATTAAGATCTTACAGTCTGTTTCCTATGCCAATAAGTCTAGTTATCTGACTGACTGCTCAAAATCTAGAAAAGAATTGTGCTATAAAATTCCGGAAAATGACCTGGGCTGGGGTGGGGCATTCACATCCAAGTCCTGACTGCTTAGACATTAGTGTTAATAAAGAACTCTTTGGTTTTTTCATTAGATTTTTTTTTCCACATTGCCCAGGCTGGCTTCAAATTCACTATGTAGCTGAGGATTACCTTAAATTCCTAATCCTTCTCCCTCCACAACCAGAATGCTGGGATAACAGATGTGGACCACATTACACAATTTACGATGTGCTGGGAATCAGATCCAGGGCTCAGTGGATGCTGGGCAGGCTCTCCACCAACTGACCTACATTCTTTAAGCCCTAAACTTTGTTTTTTAAATTCAGATCTATGAGTCTGAGGCCAGCCTGATCTGTGAGCAAGTTCCAGGGCAGCCAGAGCTACATAGAGAAACCCTGTCTCAAAAAATAGAACCAAACTAAAACCCTCAAGTAATAATAAAATTGGCTATTAGTTTTAAAGCAGTCTTCAATATATCCCACATAACCAGTAAGTTAGACTGCAGTATCAATATAGGACAACTTGGAGGTTTAAGATTAGCCTGGGTTATTTAAAGAGATCTTGTTGGAGGGAGGGAGGGAGGGAGGGAGAGAGAGAGAGAGAGAGAGACAGAGAGACAGAGAGAGAGACAGAGAGAGAGGAGAGACAGAGACATAGAGGCTAGCCATGGATAGGTGGCTTAGGTATGTGTCATTATTTTGGGCCCAAAACCTAATGTTCCTTGTGTTGCCTGTAAGCTCAGCTTTCCTCTTTGGGGATCTCTGTTCCTGAGTTCTTAAAATGCCTTATACATCTTTGAAGGTGGCACGCCTCAGTGACATAAAGAGCCACGTCTGGGCACAAGGTCACGCCTGCTGTGTCAAAGGTTTGGCTGTCATCTCTCTCTCTCTCTCTCTCTCTCTCTCTCTCTCTCTCTCTCTCTTCTGATTATATTTTTTTTGTTTTCGTCTTAATGGGGTCTCACTCTTATCCGGGCTGGCTAGACCTCCTGGACTGAAGCAATCCTCCTGCCTCAGCCTCCAGAATTACAAATAGACAAAGGAATGTGAGCAACCATTTCTGGGAGTCAAATCGCAGGCCCCTGCAAGAACAACCAGCGGTCTTAACCACTGAGCCACCCCTCCAGGCCTCTGTCTTTATTGTTTTTGAGATTAGGGTTTTTTATTGACCTAGAAATCAAGGAGTAGGCTGAGCTGCCTGGCCAGTGAACCCTAAGTTTTTCTGCCTATATCTGTCCCCCCAACATCCCATGACACCTCAGTTGTTTTTTCCACATTGGTTTTAGGGATCTAACTCGGGTCCTCACACTGGCAAAGCAGGTAGGTCCTCCAGGTCCAGGTGAGTCACCCTCAGCCTAGCGCCTGGAAGTGAGTATTCTCCCAGCAGACTTCAGATGCAGATGTAGAACTGTCAGCTCCTCCTGCACCATGCCTGCCTGGATGCTGCCATGCTCCCACCTTAGGACTGAACCTCTGAACCTGTAAGCCAGCCCCAGTTAATGTTGTTCTTTATAAGACTTGGTTTGGTCATGGTGTCTGCTCACAGCAGTAAAACCCTAACTAAGATATTGCCCAAACGGGAAATGGTTACAAAAATTCAAACATGACTTCCTTTCAAATTGTTGTGAGATGGCTCTGTGATTAAAGGCACTCGCTGCCAAACCTAACCGCCTGAGTTCAACCCCTGGGACCAACATGGTGGAGGGAAAACAAGCTCCCACAAGTTGTCCTCCGAAGTGCACATATGCTCCCCCCCCTTTTAAAAAAAATTGATGTAATTCACATACCATAAGATTCTTACTTGGAAACTTACAATTCAGTGGTTTGGGGTCTAGTCAGTTTTACCACCACCATCAGTACCTAGGGGATATCCTTGGACCACCCCCCAAGACAAAGCCCCTTTGTTCCATCCGCTGTCAGGCCACACTCCACACCCCCAAGCAGCCAAGATCTACTACTCCCTCTAAGCAGTGTTCCCTACCCACCGCTAGAACACATGGAATGGCACCTGGTGAACTTGAACCTTGACCTCTTTCACATAATAGTTTTCCTGGGTCCTTCCATCTCTGTTGCAGGGTGTATCAGCATTCACTCCTTTTCCTGGTTTGGCCATAGTCCTCGGTAGGTGTGCACCACATTAAAACAAAGTGCAAAACTCTAACTAGCCAAGATTTTTTTTTAATTTTATTTTACTATAGATTCACGTGAAGGGGGACGACCGAATCTCAAGATATTCTGTGCTCTGGAACTTTTCTTACTGAACTTTTCTTCCTCAGACACTGGGAGCGCAGCCCCGTGGTGGCCCTGCGAGTTTGCTTCCCTTCACTAGGAGTCAGACTCCCTCATCGTGTTTAGGAATCTGTGTTCCCCTCCCTCCTAGGCTACCTGGTTTCCTGAAACCGGACACCGCAGAGGACCAAGCTCGCTCTCTCTCTCTCTCTCTCTCTCTCCCTCCCTCCCTCCCTCCCTCCCTCCCCCCCCTCCCTCTCAATCTCCTCCGTTCCCAAGGAAATGAATTCAGGTATAAAGGACCGGTGGAGGAAATGTTTTCGACTTTCTTCACAATCCAGAAAGAGAGAGAGAGAGAGAGAGAGAGAGAGAGAGAGAGAGAGAGAGAGAGAGAGAGAAAGAAAAAAAGAAAGAAGGAAAGAAAGAAAGGAAGGAAGGAAGGATTTCCTTTGGGCTGCGACTTTGTGATCTTTTATAAATACTTTTTGAAATACTTATTTTAAAAAAGAAGAATCTAGGAAAATCATGCGACTTGTGCGTAGGAGCTAAATCGATGCTAAGTTTCTCCTTAATGAGAAGAGACACGAGAGCGGTTTCCCACTCACCCCAAGTGTTTTCATCCTTTCGGTTTGGGGGTGGCTCCTTGGGGACCGATGGGACAGCAGCGTGCTCTGCAGGGTAGCGAGGCCGCAGGACTACAAGATCCAGAGGCCTTTGGAAACTCTTGTAGTTTCACGCTTGTTGGCTACCTCGGCTTCTCTGAGGAGTGACGCTGCGAAAACAAACTCTGATTGGTCAGGCCTGTGCTGAATTCTCCATTTATGGACAGATTGCCCGGCCCGAGCCCAGCCTGAGCCAGAGAAGAGTTTGGATTAAGTGTTAAGGGAAAGGAGGTCCAGGCAAGGCAGCTGGACAGGCAGTCCTGCAGAGCGCATCAGGGTGCATCTCTAGACAGTTGGGGATCGCCAGGTCGGAGTGTGCACCGGGTCTGCTAAGTTTTGCCTTCACCCAGAGTCTTGGATCCCGCCTGGATGGAGTCCCTTCTGGGTTTCCATTGGCTCCTGTGAGTGCTTGGGTGTCTGGAGATTGTTTTTTGGCGAAGGGGAACAACTTTTGAAGTTCGCCCAGGAGACCGCGTTCCAACCCTAGTGCCTAGGCAGCCGGACCCGGCGGGGGCGCGACCGCGGCGGGAGTCACCATGGTGAGTTGGCTGCGCCGCGTCCCAGGACGCCTGACCCTGGGAGAGGGCAGGAAGCTCCAGAGCGGGCACCTACCTTGGGCAAGCTGCCCAGGCCAGGGGGTGGAGAAGGTGGACGCGGGAGTATGCACTTCTGGAGCGCTGATTTCCTGCCGTTTGCAGTTAAACCGGTCTTAGCCGGGAAGAGGGACCAAGGGTGGCAAGGAAAACTCTCTGAAGTGACTTTCTGCGCCGGCAAAGTTTTGGTGGCAGTGTTGTTGTGGCTGCCAGCTGTCTGAAGCCAGAGAGTGTGTATGTCCGTTTTCACCCGCATAGTCGTGGGACTGGAGACTCTGTTCTCCTCCAGCGAAGGTGAGGGGCACGCCTGTGTCCCTCGGGTCCTCTCCCCTGGGCAGGCACCGGCGTGAGCTCCCTGGCAGGCTGATCCCGCAGCTGCCCTCCTGGCATCGGGGAGGACCCGGGCAGCCCCGCCTGCGCTGGTGATGGGCCGAGCGCTGCACAAAGGCAGGCAGGGGCTCCAGGTACCGCGGAGCACCTGGCGGTGGCCCGGGCTGCGGGGACCCTGTGACGACAGCGCGCAGGGGCAGTCACGCTGGCGGGGAGCCCAGGCCCGTAGGGTCCCTGTGTGGGGTAAACACCTCCTGCGGAGGGCTCCACCCGGTCCCCAGCTCGAGAGGACCGCCACCCTGGTCTACATGCCACAACTCTCCGAGAACGTTCCCGGTTTTGTTCCTTTCCGCTTGGCACTTGGGGGAGTGTATGGCATGGACTGCCTCTCTCTAACTCATTTGAGACTTTTGCCACTACCCAGAGGAGTCCCCAGCCTAACTACCCTCCTCTCACAGTTCCAATAACCTTAGCCACATCCCCTGGACTTTGCCGTGGTGTGGCTTTCCTACCAAAGGACGAAAACAAAGATTGAATTTTGAAGAGATAGCCAGTCCACCCGGACCAAAAGAAAAGAAAAACTTTTTAAAAACTTAAAAAAAAAAGTTTTAAAAATTCTAGAAGGCTTCAAAGTTTCCACACTTGCTTCTTGGTGGAGGAACTTGTCCTCTTGACTTTCTCGTTGTTTACTGGCGGTGAGGGGGAAGCTTACTAAAAAAGATGCCTAGCATAGCGCTGGCTTGAGAAATCTGTATCCCAGATCCCCAGCGCCAAGCATCCACCCCGCAGGCCGGGTTGAACCCACATTGAGCTTACAAACAGTCCTTACCCTCGCGCTGTTTATTCAAAAGAATGATTTTAAAACAAACGAAACCTTTAAAAGGCATCCTGGCCCCAAGCTTTTACTTTCCTCATAGTTCAAAATTATCTCACCTTTGCCCCCGAGAGCAAATACTTCATTTATAAATAAGCTTCCTCCGCCAGTTTCGAGGTTTCAGAAGTCAGTCCACTCTCAGAGCATGCCCTGAGCTGCATTGGGTGGAGTTTCTCCGGTCTCTGACCGCTTGAATCTGAACCGTGTGAGTCCTGGTGCCTAAGAATTGCTTTCCATGGTTCAATATTTCCTTAAAAAAAAAATCAATGTGTTTATGGTCAAGGACTTAAAGAATTTTACTATCTTTAACTGCTTAAGTGATACCTTGAGAAAAATCCTTTGTAAACTCACTTTTTTGGCTGTGTAGATCCAAAATTGGCCTGTGGTGTTTTTTCCAGAGACGTGGGAAAACACGCTCAATTTAGCTCCTTGCTTTTGGGGTAGCTGAGTTGGTCCATCAGAGGTGGAGGAGGTGTGTCTTATGAGTCCCTTTCTCAGTTGATTTATCAGGGTAGACAGGGTGTAGTCACCTCCTCCTGGGTTCCCTGCCAACAGCACAGATGGGCATGTTGTGGGCCACTAGGAGGCTATCTGGGAATCAGATATGGTTGCCTGGGCCACAATTTACTGCCCAGAAAAGTTGAAACAGCTGGCCATCCTGAAATAGATGCACAGTGGACAGAAAGAACTCTGGTATCTAGAGTCATTTGGACAAAATTAAAGGAAAATTGTTTCTGCCATGACTTGTAAGTTTGAGTGTGCTTATCAGCTGTGTGAAGTCGCCTTTGAACAGGTACCCACATCTCAGGTAGTCCCGTGAGAATGCTCAGTGTTTCTGTAAGAAGTCTCTTGAGCTGAATGGAACTTCTGTGTTATGCATCTGTCTGGGCCTGCCCAGTTGAATCCCTCAGCTGTTTAAGGACAGGAAGGGATGGGCCACTACCCTCGGTAGGTGTGGCCAAGAATTAGCACAGAGCACTGGCCCTTGGCCAGGCCTGAGGAAGAACCCTGCACTGTGAACTCCCTGCGTGCTTGCGTGATAGGTGCTCTTGATTGGCAAGCTGATGGGATTTAGAATCATCACAGACCCAAACCTTTGGGCGAGAGTTTCTAGCTAAGGTTAGTAGAGGCTACAAGACCCGCTCTTTACATGGTGGTGCTGTTCCACCGGCTAGGAGTTGAATAAAAAGGAAAATGGGAGCTGGGCTCCAGCAGTTGTCCTTCTCGACTTCCGGGTTACTTACAACAGGACAGTGACAGCCGCCTCTGGCGTTGGCCGCCTCTGGCATGGCCGCCTCTGGCATGGCTGCCTCTGGCATTGGCTGCCATCTTTGCCTCTTCTACCTTGACCGAACTGTAATTCCCTCCATCCTTCTGCTCAGACGAGCCCTCCCACGAGTTCCTTTTGTCAGGAATGTTTGTCACAATAGGAAAAATAATTAATTATGTGTGTGACGAGAGAGAGAGAGAGAGAGAGAGAGAGAGAGAGAGAGAGAGAGAGAGTGTCTGGGAGCATATTGTTATCTCCATCTATCCCAAAGACTTACTCAGTTGTGACTCATGATGAAAACTGACTTCACATTCATGAACACAATGTCTAATTCACTTCTCCCTCATACTCATTAACTATGGATACTAGCTCACCTTGGAAAACCCAGAATATATTATATTACCAGGCCATAGTTACTACCTTTTATTATTAGGAGGCTTGAAGAGGTGGGGAAAAAAAATCTCTGTACATCGTTACAAATGAAGAAATGTTGTTTAGAAGAGTGTAGGCTAAGGTGTCCTTTCATAGACTCTGGCTTTGTAGTCCACGGCAAAGATAGTTGGTGGCCATGGTCTGTTTGCTGTATGATGGACTAAGACCTGTGCATGTGAGTCTGCTTTCTGTCTTGGCCCCAGAGAGTGTGATTGAGAGAGTGTCTGTGAACGAAATATGCAAAGATGACTGGGTAAATCTGACTTGGCTTTTAAAATGTATTCCTTTTTCTTTACTCTGCATTATTCCTGAAGTGCTAGAGGGTATCCACAAACACAGCACTGATTCATTCATTCACTCATTCATATAAGACAGGCTTTCTCTGTGTAGCCCTGGCTGTCCTGGAACCCACTTTGTAGATCAGGCAGGCCTTGAACCCAAAGATTTACCTGCCCCTGCCTCCCAAGTTCTGGGATCAAAGGCGCGCACCACAACATCTGGCTACAAAACCGATTTATAACTTAGGGACAGTTGATCAAGGGGAAGATAGGTTCCTTTGGGTGGAGACCG